>NC_053389.1:578829643-579129643 GCF_905171765.1 Bufo bufo
TCTGCCAGACCTTCTCACAGAACTGGCGGTGACAGAAATACAGCCATTTTGTGCAAAGAAATTTTTAATTGAGGCCTAGTCTGGTTCAGGCCGTGTGAGATACATCCTTTACATTCTGTCGTTCTTTTTTACTATTAATTAAACACCCATTTAGGGCAAGATCCTAAATTCAAAAAATATGAGGAGAGTGTCAAATAAGGGACGTGGCCCAGGTCGTGGTGCTGCTGATGGAGCTGTTGCAGTGAGAGGATGTGGTCGATCTGTGCCAGCTACACGCACAAGTGAAACCCCTTTCTCAGGTGCGAGTAGGCGACAAAACCTGCAGCGGTATTTGGTCGGGCCTAATGCTACTCTACGAATGGTGAGGCCTGAACAAGTACAGGCGATAGTAGATTGGGTTGCTGACAGTGGATCCAGTTCCTTCATATTGTCTCCCACCCAGTCTCCTGCTGAAAGACCACAGTTGGCACCTGCAGCCAATGTCCATCAGTCTTTCACCTCACCCCTTTGCAAATCAGCCAAGCAGTCTGAGCACCAAGTCATGCAGCAGTCTCTTCTACTTTTTGATGACTCTGTTAGCAGGGTTTCCCAGGGCTATCCACCTAGCCTTGCCCCAGAAGTGGAAGAGATTGAGTGCACCGATGCCCAACCCCTTATTTTTCAAGATGAGTACATGAGAGGACCATCGCAGCACGTCTCGGATGATGACAAAACACAGGTGCCAACTGCTGGGGCTTTCGAAAGCGTGCAGACCGACAAGGAAGTCAGGGGTGAAGACTGGGTGGAAGATGATGTGGAGGACGATGAGGTCCTCAACCTCACATGGAATCAAGGTCATGCGAGTGACCGATGTAGTTCTGAGGAAGAGGCGGTGGTCGCACAGAGCCACCAGCAGAGCAGAAGAGGGAGCAGGGTGTAAAAGCGGAGCGGCCGTCCTCTAGACCAGTGGTCCCCAACCGCCGGGCCGTGGCCCAGTACCGGGCCCTGGAAGATGGTTTGCTGAGCCGCGGCGATCAGGGCAGTCTTTAACGCTGTACTAATGAAGCGCTTCCATTATGGAAGCGCTTCATTAGTACAGAAGGACCAGGAAGCGGTAAAGGATTTTTACTCACCACTTCCTGGTCCTCGGCTATCGGCTGTGCAGGGCTGCGCACAGCGTGAGGTCTCTCTGTGGCCTCACACTGTGCGCCGCTAAACACAGCCAGCCGACAGCAGAATGAAGAATGAAGAGGATCGCGATGGTGACCAGGAGCAGGAGAGGTAAGTGTTTTTTTTATTTTATTTAATTTGCACTGGGGGCTGATGGCTGACCTGGGGGACATGGGGCAGACATGAGGGGCTAATGGGGGCTTATGGCTGACATGAGGGGCTAATGGGGGCTTATGGCTGACATGAGGTGCTAATGGGGGCTTATGGCTGACATGAGGGGCTAATGGGGGGCTTATGGCTGACATGAGGGGCTAATGGGGGCTTATGGCTGACATGAGGGGCTAATGGGGGGCTTATGGCTGACATGAGGGGCTAATGGGGGCTTATGGATGACATGAGGGGCTAATGGAGGGCTTATGGCTGACATGAGGGGCTAATGGGGGGCTTATGGCTGACATGAGGGACTAATGGGGGGCTTATGGCTGACATGAGGGCCTAATGGGGGCTTATGGCTGACATGAGGGCCTAATGGGGGCTTATGGCTGACATGAGGGGCTAATGCGGGCTTATGGCTGACATGAGGGGCTAATGGGGGGCTTATGGCTGACATGAGGGGCTAATGGGGGCTTATGGCTGACATGAGGGGCTAATGGGGGCTTATGGCTGCAGCGTAACTTCGGCCTTCCCACTCACCGCCTCATATGCGACGTGCCCACAAGGTGCTGGCCAGACTGTGCGAGCAGCAGCAGGCGATAGTGGAGTTTCAGCTGCAGCACGCACGGGTGAGTCGCTCGGCGGAACAGCACCACTTCACCACCAATGAGTGGGCCAACATGCGAGACCTGTGTGCCTTGTTGTGCTGTTTCGAGTAATCCACCAACATGGCCAGTGCCGATAACGCCGTTCTCAGCGTTACTATCCCACTTCTATGGACAATGTACCATCCTTAATTCCGTCACTGGAGCGTGATCGTAAGATGCGCAAGTACAAGCGCACGCTGGTAGACGCACTGCTGGTGGCATTCCCACCTGACAGCGGGGGCACAGTGGAAGCACATGGCGAAGGCAGAGGACGAGGTCGCCAACGCAGCTGGGGCACCACCAGCACCTCAGAAGCTAGGGTTAGCATGGCCGACATGTGAAAAAGCTTTGTCAGCATGCCACAACAACCAGCACCACCAGATGATATGGAACGTCTTAGCAGGAGGCAGCATTTCACCAACATGGTGGAGCAGTATGTGTGCACACGCCTACACGTACTGAATGACGGGTCTGCCCCCATCAACTTCTGGGTCTCCAAATTGGGCACATGGCCTGAGCTTGCCCTTTACGCCTTGGAGGTGCACTGAACGTGTGTTTAGCACGGCAGGGGGCGTCATCACAGACAAGCGCAGCCGCCTGTCCACAGCCAACGCGGACAAGCTCACGTTCATTAAAATGAACCAGGCATTGATCCCACAAGACTTGTCTGTACCTTGTGCAGAATAGACATTTATACCACCATCAAACATACATTCTTGTACTCAAGTCAAGTGCAATGATTCTTTGTATTTTGGGGGCTACCTACCCCAATAAAAAATATAAAAAAAACATTGTTGGCTACCTCCTCCTCCATTGCTGTCTCCACCTACAACACCACAATCACCGCCTCCTCAACCTCCGACTCCATATCCACCTCCTTCTCTGAGTTGCAGGTTAATAATTTGTAATTTTTAGTTATTTTATTTTAAAGGGAACCTGTCACCGGGATTTTGTGTATAGAGCTGAGGACATGGGCTGCTATATGGCCGCTAGCACGTCCGCAATACCCAGTCCCCATAGCTCTCTGTGCTTTTATTGTGGAAAAAAATATGAAAATTAAACATAAAAGAGTCATATCTTACTTGTGTGACCAGAGAGGAGTCATATTTTCAAGCTCTGACTCATCTCAGGTTAATTTGCATATGTATCAAATCTTTTTTTTTTTACACAATAAAAGCACACAGAGCTATGGGGACTGGATATTGCGGATGTGCTAGCGGCCATCTAGCAACCCATGTCCTCAGCTCTATACCCAAAATCCCGGTGACAGGTTCCCTTTAAGTTATTTCCCTATCTACATTTGTTTGCAGAGCAGTTGCCATGCTCTTAAGCACATTTTACTGCCTTTTACATCCCTCTAGCCTTTTCAATGACTATTGTATAGCCATTTTAATGCAAAAAAAGTGCCAATTTTAGTGCCCTAAATTGAAAAAATTCTTATTTTCAATTGTCGGGTGACATTTTACAATTTTTGGCGTATACAAACCCATGCTGAGCCTGGGTGACAGGGGCCTAAATTTCTCAAAATCCTCTGTTCTATTGCTGGGTGACAAGATCCCCCTTTTGCCGTGAATGAACCCCTGCTGTGCCTGGGTGACAGGGGCCTAAATCTCTCAAAATCCTCTGTTCTATTGCTGGGTGACATGAACCCCCTTTTGCCGTGAATGAACCCCTGCTGTGCCTGGGTGACAGGGGCCTAAAACTCTCAAAATCCTCTGTTCCATTGCTGGGTGACAAGAACCCACTTTTGCCGTGAATAATTCCCTGCTGGGCCTGGGTGACAGGGGCCTAAATCTCTCAAAATCCTCTGTTCTATTGCTGGGTGACATGAACCCCCTTTTGCCATGAATGAACCCCTGCTGTGCCTGGGTGACAGGGGCCTAAATCTCTCAGAATCCTCTGTTCTATTGCTTGGTGACATGAACCCACTTTTGCCGTGAATGAACCTCTGCTGTGCCTGGGTGACAGGAGCCTAAATCTCTCAAAATCCTTTGTTCTATTGCTGAGTGACATGAACCCCCTTTTGCCGTGAATGAACCCCTGCTGTGCCTGGGTGACAGGGGCCTAAATCTCTCAAAATCCTCTGTTCTATTGCTGGGTGACATGAACCCCTTTTTGCCGTGAATGAACCCCTGCTGTGCCTGGGTGACAGGGGCCTAAATCTCTCAAAATCCTCTGTTCTATTGCTGGGTGACATGAACCCACTTTTGCCGTGAATGAACCTCTGCTGTGCCTGGGTGACAGGAGCCTAAATCTCTCAAAATCCTTTGTTCTATTGCTGAGTGACATGAACCCCCTTTTGCCGTGAATGAACTCCTGCTGTGCCTGGGTGACAGGGGCCTAAATCTCTCAAAATCCTCTGTTCTATTGCTGGGTGACATGAACCCCCTTTTGCCGTGAATGAACCCCTGCTCTGCATTGCTGACACTGAACTAAATTTAGTGAAAACATCTGTTACTGATCGGAAGATGCGCGACTACAAGCGCATGCTGATGATAGCATTCCCACCTGACAGCGGGGGCACAGTGGAAGCACAAGGCGAAGGCAGAGGAGGAGGAAGAGGTCGCCAACGCAGCTGGGGCACCGCCAGCACCTGAGAAGGCAGGGTTAGCATGGCCAAAATGTGGAAAAGCTTTGTCAGCCTTGGAGGTGCTGACCTGCCCTGCAGCCAGTGTATAGTGTGAACGTGTGTTTAGTATGGCAGAGAGCATTATCACAGGCCGCAGCCAATGTGGACAAGCTTACGTTTATTAAAATGAACCAGGCATGGATCCCACAGGACTTGTTCGTACCTTGTGCAGAATAGACATTTATACCAGCCTCAACCATCCATTCTTGTACTCAAGTGCACTTATTCTTTGTTTTATTTTGTTATATGTCCCAATATTTTGGGGGATACCCCAATTTAAAAATAAAAAATAACACAAATCAGTGTTGGCTACCTATTCCTCCTTCACCGCCGCTTCCACCTACACCGCCAAGTCAACCTACACCGCCACATCCACCCATCCACCGCCTCCTCAACCTCCTACTCCTAGATCCAGATTGTTATTTTTAATGTTTCTGCATTTTATGTTATTTTAAGTCATTTCTCTATCCACATTTGTTTGCAGAACAGTTGCCATGCTCTTAAGCACATTTTGATGTCTTTTGAAGCCCTCTAGCCCATTCCAGGACGATTTTAGAGCCATTTTAGTGCCCAAAAGTTCGGGTCCCTATTGACTTCAATATGGTTCGGGTTCGGGGTCAAGTTTTTTTTCAAGTTCGGCCGAACTCGTCGAACCCGAACATCCAGGTGTCCGCTCAACTCTAGTCGAGAGATGTTTTTTTTTATTAATGGAATAATGATAGAGTGTTTGAAAGAGGAGGGGAAGATACCAGAAGAGAGAGGTTGAAGATTTTTGTTAGGTAAGTGGTGACAGCTGGAGAGAGAGACGAGTACATGTGAGGGAATGTGGTAGGACGAGAAGAAGAGAGGACCCTGGAGACTTCTTGTTCCGTGACTGGGTCAAAAGTGGACAGTGAGCCAGAGGAGATGTGGGGGGGAAGGGGATCAATAGCACTTAGTGGCTGGGAGCTGATTTCATGGCGTATAGGTTCTATTTTCTCTGTGAAGTAGGCAGCTAGGTCTTCAGCAGAGAGGTCTGTGATGGGTCTGTTTAGTAAGGTGGAGGGCAGAGTTATAGGTTGGTAGCATAAATTTGTCATGGAGAAATTCTCTGGTGTGCAAATTCCTCCATAGGCATTCAGCACTCCTGGGGCAACGCTGGAGGAAGCGAGTTTGCAGTGTAAGCAAGGGTTGCTTAGTTCGCTGTTTGGAGGTTCTGAGGGTAGGGTGTGCTACTTTGTCCAGGGTGCTTCTGAGGGTGTCATTGTAGTGATTTGCGACCAGATCAGGGCAGAAGAGGAAAGAGATTGGGGACAATGATGCATGTAGAGTGTCTGTAAGTGTATGAGGGTCAATGGTCTGTAGGTTTTTTTGCATGTAATTAGAGATGACGGAATCGAAGCTGACGAAGTGGAATTCGATTCGATGTTCAAGAAAAATCCAATTCGCAACGAATGCAAATTTCCTCACGCTTCGCGGTAACGAATCGCAATTTTCCTAAAATGGAGGCTACACGTGTGAGGACTGAGGACATAAAGAGTATGCTTTCCCTTAGTGCTGAATGCGGTGTTTTTCACAAAAATAATAATAACTACTGATGTCCAAAGGACTAATATACACCTATTAATTCAGCACCTATTCCAAAGTACCTAATACTTAACTTTTATTGGTGTGCTAGTAAAATAAACTGGTAACTTGATTAAATGTTAAAAATTCCAGTGCGTCGCAGTCCTCACTTGTCTATTACAGTTACTATAGTGTTATACAGCATCCCCTTTCACAATGTGGGGTACGGGTCGCTCCTAATCATCAATGATGCAGCTGGCTGCGCGCTGCCAGCATGCTATAGACCTAGTGTTGCGATTCCCCTTATGCTGTTTGGGGCTGCACACTGCACTGTATTAAAACTGAAGCCTCACGCTGCCCCCCCGACATGTTTCGCCGTGACCGGCGTCTTCAGGGGTTAGGGCAGAGTGTGCTCGTGTTTCCTATCGGATGGCTTATAAGACCTTTGTTGATGAGGTCATCGGCATGTGTTTTGCTTATGGGCGTAACTAGAGCCTCTGGTGGGGCTCTGATAGGTGTAGTGCCGGACCTACTTCCTCCCGGCGGCTCCTCCCATCTACATTCGATCCGTGACCTGCACGTTGTCATCTAGTCGCGCCGCGCCTGCGCTCTGGGCCTAGGTTTTACTCACTTCACCCTACTGCGCATGTCTGTAGATCCGGCTCGCGGCGCTTAAGAATTATCCTGCTGCGCTTCTCATAGCGCATGCTCAGGAACTTGGAGAATTGGTGGAGCCTGTTTGACTGCGCATGCCCGTCAACTCAGTGCATCAGTGCTCTGCTTCCACCTACTTCACTTGCCACAGCGCACGCTCAGGGACTTAGAATTGTAGTGAGTCCACCCTATTGATTTGATTACGATTGCGCTTGTCCCAGGGCATGCTCAAACTTGCCAGTATACTATTCACAGTTTCTGCAATTATCCTCATTGACCACGTCCACAAATATTATGCAACCACCCCAAAATATAACATCAGAAGGTTTTTTAGGAATGGGAGTCCAATTGAGAGACAGAGAGAAATGGGGTTACAACCAGAAAATTTAAATGTAAGAACAGGAGAGCTGGAGGATGGAAATCTAGGTGCCAATCCAGCACAGAGTACTAACAGTGAGGGAGCTATGCAGATAATTAATAAAACCGAGCTGGTATTGAAACCAGCACATATAAGTCTCATACAAAAGGGGTTGTCATTTACTCCAGCACCATATTTCAACTGCTTCCTGTGGGTCAAAGATATTAATCTGTTTGCCCGGAAACTAGCTCTGCATAAGGAATTCAATTCCAGCGAGCATGAAATTGAAAGGATGCAGAGATGTGAAAGAGCAGCAGTTGACACCCTTGAGCTACTAATGAGAGAAGGGGAAGGCGAACAAATAGCCCCCACGCCACCTTTTAGTACTCTGACTCCTAGATCTAAATTTACCCCCCCATTCGGGAAGTATGCAAACATACAAACCTTCGTGGACGTGGTCACTAGGGATATACAAAAAATCAAAGCATCAAAAAGAAACATGCATAGCAATCTCTCTATAGAAGAACAGGAAGCAATGAGGGATCTAATAGACAATGACAATCTTGTCATTAAACCTTCGGACAAAGGAGGGAATATCGTCCTCCTAGAGAAAAAATATTATGAACAAATGATAATGAAATTGCTTAACGAGAAAAGCACATATAAAGAACTAAGTACAGATCCCACTGAAAAATATGTGCTGGAACTAAAGAAACTCCTAAAAAATGCCAAAGATAGGAATTTAATCACAAAAGAAGAATTCAAGGTTATGTTAAGATCACAGCCCACCATAGCTACATTCTACGCTATCCCAAAAATCCACAAACGAAGGGAACCAATTCCTGGGAGACCTATAGTCTCTGGCAACCAAAGCCTTTGCGAAAACATTAGCGAATATGTAGAACAGGTCATCTCACCATTTGTGAGGACCCTGCCGTCATACCTTAGAGACACCAAGGATACTGTCGTCAGGCTGCAAGAGATCCAAGTAGGTCCACATACATACATCGCCAGCCTCGATGTAGAGGCGCTATATACGAGCATCCAACATCATCTGGGAATACAAGCAGTTCAACACTACCTCAACACTAAAGGAACACAGTTTTATGAACACAATGAGTTTGTTATTTCACTATTAAAGTTTTTGTTAGAGCACAATTATTTTATGTTCAATGGCAAATATTATTTACAGACCACTGGGACCGCTATGGGCACGACCTGTGCACCTAGTTTTGCCAATCTGTTCTTAGGGTGGTGGGAAGATAGAGTAGTATTCACGGACACTATGGAAAATTACACACAACACATATTATTTTGGGGTCGTTATATTGACGACATTTAAATTTTTTGGGAGGGCACCGAAACACAATTTCACCAATTTGTTAGTCAACTTAACGACAACCAAATTGGTATGAAATTTACAGCCGAAATTCACACGAGCACTTTGAACTTCTTGGATCTCAAACTCACATTGCAACCTGACGGCAGTATCCAAACGGAAATATATCGTAAACCTACGTCGACAAATAACCTGCTACATTGGCAAAGTTTTCATCCTGACCCCCTGAAGAAGGGAATCCCTGTGGGGCAGTACCTCAGAGCCAGGCGGAACTGCTCCACAGAGGAGGCATTCGAAAAAGAATGCAGGGCACTATACTCACGTTTCTATGACAGAGGATATTCCAAGAAATGCCTGCATAGAGCATATAACAAGGCAAAAAAGGTAGCGAGGTTAGATCTACTGGCAGGAAAATCTCAACAACAAGGTGAGAAAATCATACGCTGCATAGGAACCTACGATACGGAACATCGAGCCATACAACAAATCCTGAGACGACACTGGCACATTCTGCAAGCCGACATGGATCTACAACAAGTGATACAAAAATATCCAGCAATAACATATAGAAGAGGACGCAACCTGAGAGAGATGTTAGTCCATAGCCACTACCAATCCCATAGAACAGCTACCAAAACCACCTGGTTGAACCACAAGGGATCATATCCATGTGGGGATTGTACCTTTTGTGGTCGGATGAAAGTGACAAAAACATTCACAAATCCAACGAATGGAAAAAGTTACGAAATAAGAGATTATATCAACTGCAAAACAAAAGGAGTTGTGTATGTTATTAAATGTGAATGCCCCAAACTATATGTTGGGAAGACGACTCAGGAACTAAGAAGACGTATCTCGAGACACCTGAGCAGTATTAACACTGGAGAAGACACCAGCCTAGCCAGACACATGATAGAGAAACACAGAGGAAAAAGTACAGATTTAAAATTCTGGGGACTGATGAGAGTGAAATCAGGCCCTAGAAAAGGAGATATAGATAAAAAACTCCAACAGGAGGAGACTAAGTGGATTTACCTGCTTGATAGCTTGGCTCCCAAGGGCCTTAACGAAGGGTTCACATATTCGTCCTTCCTGTAGATATGAACCGACCTAGAAAAAATGGTAAATAAATAAATTAAAACACCAATAATACATGTAAAATGATAAAAGAAAAATAAGCAAATGTGAATGGAGCAACCTACCGGATGGAAGACCTAGGAACCAACAAACAATAATATTAAATAAAGGGGGCCTCGAGAGAGTGAAGAATCTGGAGCAACTGATGGGCAATAAATTTTGTAGATTCTGATAGAGGCCAAATAGTGAACGGCCAATTAACACCAGGATTCTATCCTACAAGTTAGGAGGTGAGTATTATGAGTATGACGAACCGAATGGAGGCTGGGAAACACATAGCTCACCATTATTAAAAAAGACTATCCACTAGGCCGCAGAACAACGACTGTGACTGATAAACTACACAACTAAAATTAATCCACCACTACCTAGCACAACTCCTTAATTAAACAAAATAAATAGTAAAATAAAAATAACTGAATAATAATATTGGCAACTGGGACATGAGCCAACGGGTTTATGATGGTGTAACGGAAATAGTAAGATATATCTTGATAGATCTAATCTATAACTCCAGCTAGTTTCATCTATAAGCAATACTACTGATAGTTAATCTGGAAACTGAACAGTACGGAGAGCATCTAACAGTATAATGAATACCACCATAAGGAAATGACATTGGAGAAAAATAGACACAGTGGAGTATGGATACCCAGCCCAGACATGGGATGAGGGCACCACAGCAAAATAGTGTAAGCAATCCAGAAGTAGCCTGGAGCCTGTACTGGTTCCCAGACTAATGACTTCACCCTATGGGCTCACCTTGATGGCAATATCAATATCATTGAGGTCTCAGTACCGGGACTAATATGGCGAGAAGTGCAAAGGTAGTGAGCTATTAACATAGCAGGAAATAAGACAAGTATCAGGATAGCAATAATAAAAGACAACATATAGGGCCTTAATAGTAAAAATGATAGGTGTCCCAAACACAGATAAACTCACACAAGTAGAGTGGCCATGATAGATAGTGAATCAGGATCCATAACGCCGGAGACCAAGTCCCTGAGAATGCGCCGGGACAAGCGCAATCGTAATCAAATCAATAGGGTGGACTCACTACAATTCTAAGTCCCTGAGCGTGCGCTGTGGCAAGTGAAGTAGGTGGAAGCAGAGCGCTGATGCACTGAGTTGACGGGCATGCGCAGTCAAACAGGCTCCACCAATTCTCCAAGTTCCTGAGCATGCGCTATGAGAAGCGCAGCAGGATAATTCTTAAGCGCCACAAGCCGGATCTACAGACATGCGCAGTAGGGTGAAGTGAGTAAAACCTAGGCCCAGAGCGCAGGCGCGGCGCGACTAGATGACGACGTGCAGGTCACGGATCGAATGTAGATGGGAGGAGCCGCCGGGAGGAAGTAGGTCCGGCACTACACCTATCAGAGCCCCACCAGAGGCTCTAGTTACGCCCATAAGCAAAACACATGCCGATGACCTCATCAACAAAGGTCTTATAAGTAGTGATGTCGCGAACATAAAATTTTCAGTTCGCGAACAGCGAACGAGAACTTCCGCAAATGTTCGCGAACTGGCGAACCGGGCGAACCGCCATAGACTTCAATAGACAGGCGAATTTTAAAACCCACAGGGACTCTTTCTGGCCACAATAGTGATGAGAAAGTTGTTTCAAGGGGTCTAACACCTGGACTGTGGCATGCCGGAGGGGGATCTATGGCAAAACTCCCATGGAAAATTACGTAGTGGACGCAGAGTCGGGTTTTAATCCATAAAGGGCATAAATCAACTAACATTCCTAAATTGTTTGGAATAACGTGCTTTAAAACATCCAGTGTGTGTATACGATCAGGTATGATGTTGTATCGATCAGGTAGTGTAAGGGTTACGCCCGCATCACAGACATTGACAGACCAAACTCCCCTTTTAATGCACCGCAAACAGTTCATTTGCACAACCGCAAACTCCCCATTTGCACAAGGTTGGATACCAAGCTAGCCACGTCCCGGTGATGTCATTGAAGGTTTCTTCCTCCACCCAGCCACGTACAACACCAAGGGTCCCCGAAAGGTCAATTGAATTGATTTTTCGAACGGGGAGATGGTTAAAAAAACGCTGGCTCCCTCCCCTTTGTTTTTATCCACGGTGACTGCGTCTGCGCCGTGCAATTTACTGTCACACCCGATATGAGTGGTATTTTCTGTAGTACTATTCTCATCAGTTTAATCCCTCTAACGTCCCCAATCTGGGTGCCATTTATTGAATAGATTTTTCGAACGGGGAGATGGTATCAGTGGTTGGCACTGGCAGTGGGCACACTACAGTCAGTAGAAGCGGGCCTGACACACACTGGCAGCAGGCAAGCAACTGAAATTACACTAAAGTGTAAAAATTAAATGCCTTATTTATCGGCAAGCTACTGTGCCACCCGGTATGAGTGGTTGGCACTGGCAGTGGGCACACTACAGTCAGTGGAAGAGGGCCTGACACACACTGGCAGCAGGCAAGCAGCTGAATTTAGACTACTGTCTAAAAATTAAATGCCTTATTTATCGGCAAGCTACTGTGCCACCCGGTATCAGTGGTTGGCACTGGCAGTGGGCACACTACAGTCAGTGGAAGCGGGCCTGACACACACTGGCAGCAGGCAAGCAACTGAATTTAGACTACTGTCTAAAAATTAAATGCCTTATTTATCGGCAAGCTACTGTGCCACCCGGTATCAGTGGTTGGCACTGGCAGTGGGCACACTACAGTCAGTTGAAGTCGGCCTGACACACACTAGCAGCAGGCAAGCAGCTGAAATTACATTAAAGTGTAAAAATTAAATGCCTTTTTTAAGCAAAGTCCTGTGCCAGCCGGTATGAGTGGTGGGCACTGGCAGTGGGCACACTACAGTCAGTGGAAGTCAGCCTGACACACACTGGCAGGCAACTAACCTTAGATTAAAGTGTAAAAATTAAGTGCCTATTTTTTAAGCAAAGTCCTGTGCCACTCGGTATGACAGGGGTGGGCACTGGCAGTGGGCACACTACAGTCAGTGGAAGTCAGCCTGACACACACTGGCAGGCAACTAACCTTAGATTAAAGTGTAAAAATTAAGTGCCTATTTTTTAAGCAAAGTCCTGTGCCACTCGGTATGACAGGGGTGGGCACTGGCAGTGGGCACACTACAGTCAGTTGAAGTCGGCCTGACACACACTAGCAGCAGGCAAGCAGCTGAAATTACATTAAAGTGTAAAAATTAAATGCCTTTTTTAAGCAAAGTCCTGTGCCAGCCGGTATGAGTGGTGGGCACTGGCAGTGGGCACACTACAGTCAGTGGAAGTCAGCCTGACACACACTGGCAGGCAACTAACCTTAGATTAAAGTGTAAAAATTAAGTGCCTATTTTTTAAGCAAAGTCCTGTGCCACTCGGGATGACAGGGGTGGGCACTGGCAGTGGGCACACTACAGTCAGTTGAAGTCGGCCTGACACACACTGGCAGGCAACTAACCTTAGATTAAAGTGTAAAAATGAAGTGCCTTTTTTTTAAGCAAAGTCCTGTGCCACACGGGATGACAGGGGTGGGCACTGGCAGTGGGCACACTACAGTCAGTTGAAGTCGGCCTGACACACACTAGCAGCAGGCAAGCAGCTGAAATTACACTAAAGTGTAAAAATTAAATGCCTTTTTTATGCAAAGTCCTGTGCCAGCCGGTATGAGTGGTGGGCACTGGCAGTGGGCACACTACAGTCAGTGGAAGTCAGCCTGACACACACTGGCAGGCAACTAACCTTAGATTAAAGTGTAAAAATTAAGTGCCTATTTTTTAAGCAAAGTCCTGTGCCACTCGGTATGACAGGGGTGGGCACTGGCAGTGGGCACACTACAGTCAGTTGAAGTCGGCCTGACACACACTAGCAGCAGGCAAGCAGCTGAAATTACATTAAAGTGTAAAAATGAAATGCCTTTTTTAAGCAAAGTCCTGTGCCAGCCGGTATGAGTGGTGGGCACTGGCAGTGGGCACACTACAGTCAGTGGAAGTCAGCCTGACACACACTGGCAGGCAACTAACCTTAGATTAAAGTGTAAAAATTAAGTGCCTATTTTTTAAGCAAAGTCCTGTGCCACTCGGGATGACAGGGGTGGGCACTGGCAGTGGGCACACTACAGTCAGTTGAAGTCGGCCTGACACACACTGGCAGGCAACTAACCTTAGATTAAAGTGTAAAAATGAAGTGCCTTTTTTTTAAGCAAAGTCCTGTGCCACACGGGATGACAGGGGTGGGCACTGGCAGTGGGCACACTACAGTCAGTTGAAGTCGGCCTGACACACACTAGCAGCAGGCAAGCAGCTGAAATTACACTAAAGTGTAAAAATTAAATGCCTTTTTTATGCAAAGTCCTGTGCCAGCCGGTATGAGTGGTGGGCACTGGCAGTGGGCACACTACAGTCAGTGGAAGTCAGCCTGACACACACTGGCAGGCAACTAACCTTAGATTAAAGTGTAAAAATTAAGTGCCTATTTTTTAAGCAAAGTCCTGTGCCACTCGGGATGACAGGGGTGGGCACTGGCAGTGGGCACACTACAGTCAGTTGAAGTCGGCCTGACACACACTGGCAGGCAACTAACCTTAGATTAAAGTGTAAAAATGAAGTGCCTTTTTTTTAAGCAAAGTCCTGTGCCACACGGGATGACAGGGGTGGGCACTGGCAGTGGGCACACTACAGTCAGTTGAAGTCGGCCTGACACACACTAGCAGCAGGCAAGCAGCTGAAATTACACTAAAGTGTAAAAATTAAATGCCTTTTTTATGCAAAGTCCTGTGCCAGCCGGTATGAGTGGTGGGCACTGGCAGTGGGCACACTACAGTCAGTGGAAGTCAGCCTGACACACACTGGCAGGCAACTAACCTTAGATTAAAGTGTAAAAATTAAGTGCCTTTTTTTTAAGCAAAGTCCTGTGCCACACGGGATGACAGGGGTGGGCACTGGCAGTGGGCACACTACAGTCAGTTGAAGTCGGCCTGACACACACTAGCAGCAGGCAAGCAGCTGAAATTACACTAAAGTGTAAAAATTAAATGCCTTTTTTATGCAAAGTCCTGTGCCAGCCGGTATGAGTGGTGGGCACTGGCAGTGGGCACACTACAGTCAGTGGAAGTCAGCCTGACACACACTGGCAGGCAACTAACCTTAGATTAAAGTGTAAAAATTAAGTGCCTTTTTTTAAGCAAAGTCCTGTGCCACACGGAATGACAGGGGTGAGCACTGGCAGTGGGCACACTACAGTCTGTGGGCCTGCAGCTCCTCACACACAGGCAGGCCAGGCAACTGCAATATGTATATAAAGGAAAAAAAAAAAGCAGACTAATGTTGCAGCCCTAAAAAGGGCTTTTTGGGGTGCTGTCAGGACGCTGTCCTTACAGCAGAGATCAGATGAGTCTTTCAGGACTGGAGTGGACACTGAATTCACTAGCCTAGCTATCGATTTCCCAATTAAATCAGCAGCAGTTACAGTCTCCCTCCTCTCACTAAGACTGCAGCTTCAGAATGAATCTAAAATGGATGCTGTGCAGGAGGTGGGAGGGTCTGGGAGGGAGGGTATGCTGCTGATTGGCTGGAATGTGTCTGCTGACTGTGAGGTACAGGGTCAAAGTTTGCTCAATGATGATGTATAGGGGGCGGACCGAACATCGCATGTGTTCGCCCGGCAGAGGCGAACGCGAACAAGCTATGTTCGCCGGGAACTGTTCGCCGTCGGATAGTTCGGGCCATCTCTACTTATAAGCCATCCGATAGGAAACACGCGCACACTCTGCCCTAACCCCTGAAGACGCCGGTCACGGCGAAACATGTCGGGGGGGCAGCGTGAGGCTTCAGTTTTAATACAGTGCAGTGTGCAGCCCCAAACAGCATAAGGGGAATCGCAACACTAGGTCTATAGCATGCTGGCAGCGCAGCCAGCTGCATCATTGATGATTAGGAGCGACCTGTACCCCACATTGTGAAAGGGGATGCTGTATAACACTATAGTAACTGTAATAGACAAGTGAGGACTGCGACGCACTGGAATTTTTAACATTTAATCAAGTTACCAGTTTATTTTACTAGCACACCAATAAAAGTTAAGTATTAGGTACTTTGGAATAGGTGCTGAATTAATAGGTGTATATTAGTCCTTTGGACATCAGTAGTTATTATTAGGACTGAGGACATGGGGCAAGGAGCTCTGGGAAAGCGGGTTCACCAAGATTGACATGCCTGCATGCAGCCAATCAGCAGCCAGCCCTGTGATGTCACAGCCCTATAAATAAGGCAGCCATTTTAGATTCTGTCATTTTCCAGCGTTCAGAGTGCAGGGACAAACATGTGAAGGCGCTAGGGACACCAATTGGAAAAACCTCTATGTTTAAAAAAAAAACCTGAAAAAAGGATTTATATGTGCAGAGAAAGGATAGGGAGGAATCATTTCACAGCATTTTAGTGCAGGGATAGACGTCAGAAGGTGCTAGGGACATTGATAGGAAAGTGATTTACAAGTGCAGGGAACGATTATTTGGGGATCCAAATAGTCATTAGACAGCTTTGTCATTCCAGATTTTTGTATTTCAGTACAACAAGAAAAATATATACGCATTGCACTGTTGCAGTTATTTCTGTTGAAAGCTTATAGGGGCGTATTTCATTAAAATAAGAAAAATATATATGCACTGCAATGTTGCAGTAATTTTTGGTGAAAGCGTATAGGGGCGTATTTCAATAAAATAAGAAAAATATATACGCACTGCACTGTTACAGTTATTTCTGGTGAAAGCGTATAGCAGAGTGGCAGCAGTGGGAGATCGTGAGCCAAATGTGTCCGGGGTAGAGCACCTGCTTCGCAGCACCCTACCTACCTGGGAAGTAGTGCTGCAGGGGTTCACGGAAGTAGCGTTAGTAGCAGTCAGTTAGTGCGGTTGTTATATGTGATATTTTGTATTTCAGTACAAAAAGAAAAATACATTCTCAGTTCACATTGGCGGCGGTTATAATGTGTTGAAAGTGTTTAGAGTCCATTTTCAGTACAAAAAGAAAAATACATTCTCAGTTTACGTCAGCGGCGGTTATATGTGTTGAAAGCGTTTAGTGGCATATTTCAGTACAAACAGAAAAATACATTCTCAGTTCACGTCGGCAGCGGTTATATGTGGTGAAAGCATTTAGTGGCCTAAAGTACAAAAAAATATACATTCTCAGTTCACGTTGGCGGTTATATGTGTTGAAAGCATGGCTGGGATTCAGCAAGGTGGCAGCAGTGGGAGGTCGGGAGCCAAACGTGCCCGTGGTAGAGCACCTGCTTCACAGCCTACCTACCTGGGAAGTAGCAGGGGTTCACGGAAGTAGCAGTGGTAGCAGTTAGTCAGTGCGGCGGTTATATGTGGTAAAATCTTTATTGAAGTATTTCGGTAGAGAAACAAAATGCATTCAGCAGTCCGAGCTGCAGTTATATGCAGTAAAATCTCCATGATGTCTCCATGATAAATCTGCAGTGTGGGGGCCCTGTGTGGCTTCTACACACTTTCAAAATAATCCTTCAGCGGAGCGAATGGATGCCGGATGACCCGGAATCTCCATGATTTTCCCAGGAGCTGCTGTCGGGAGCAGCGGTTCATTTCTGAGACGTCCATATAGTGCGGGGGAAATACGAAGACCCTTTCCATCTCCGTGCTCCGTTATACTGTATGTGGTAAAATCTTTATTGAAGTATTTTGGTGGAAAAATAAATTTTATTCAGCGTTCAGCGCTGCACTTACAGTATATGATTAAAATCTTTTGTTAATTATTTTGGTGGAAAAACAAATTTCATTCAGCGTTCAGCGCTGCAGTTATATGTGGTAAAATCTTTTGTGACATTTCGGTGGGAAAAAAAATTGTATTCAGCGTTAAGCGCTGCACTTACAGTATATGATTAAAATCTTTTGTGAATTATTTAGGTGGAAAAACAAATTTCATGCAGCGTTCAGCGCTGCAGTTATATGTGGTAAAATCTTTTGCAACTTATTTCGGTGGGAAAAAAATTGTATTCAGCATGTGGTGCTGCACTTATATGCTTTAAAATCTTTTGTGAATTATTTCAGTGAAAAAACTAATTTCATGCAGCGTTCAGCGCTGCAGTTAGATGTGGCAAAATGTTTTGTGAACTATTTCAGTGGAAAAACAAATTTCCACCTCTCCATTAACTTCCTCCTCTCTTAATTCTCATCCTCAACACACACACTGACTTGACACCCCCCCCCCCCCCAGCTATATATATATATAAGTGGTGCCAGCGCCACCTAGGGGCGAATAAAGGTAAATTACACTGCCAGCCTGTTAAAGGGAATTACAGCATGATACCACAATACATTTGATATGACATTTAGCAACAGTTTAAAGTGCCCACATATAGCACATAGTGGGACATTGCATCAAGATGAATCAGGCGTGGATCAGCCAGGATTTCAACACACCAATGCCTGATGCATCAGACTAGATCATCCATGGTGCCACACCAACAATTTGACAAAAGAGACTGGTTTCTTCTGGCTACCTGCCTCAGCTACTATTCTGATGCTGTTACCCGCCTGATGCCACACATCTGGTGCCAAGTGCTCCTTCTTTCACCCACCATCTTCAGTGGGTACTGGTATTGCCACCAACCTCCACAGTATGTTACCTTGCAACTCTGTGGCCTCCTGATGCTGCCACCACCTCCAGGCTCTGTCATTGTGCTGCTCTGTGGTCTCCTCATGCTGCTGCCACCTCCAGACTCTGTCATTGTGCCACCCTGTGGCCTCCTCCTGATGCTGCTGCTGCTGCCGCCACCTTCAAACTCGATCATTGTGCCACTCGGTGGCCTACTCATGCTGCTGCCACCTCCACACTCTGATTGTGCCACTCTGTGGCTTACTCCTGATGCTGCTGCTGCCGCCACCTCCAGACTCTGTCATTGTGACACTCGGCGGCCTTCTCCTAATGCTGCTGCTGCCACCTACAGTTCGCCGCAAATAAATTTGGGCGATTAGAATTTTTAAAAAATTTGCTAATCTCTTTTTGTAATAGGTAGGGGTGTGCTGGGATGGGTGCAGATTTGTGAGAGTGAAGGAGAGGATGTCGTGGTCAGAAACTGAGAGAGGTGATTTATTAAAGTTGGAGATTGAGCAGAGTCGGAAGAAAAGCAAGTCAAGTGTGTTACCGTCTTTGTGTGTCTGAGAATTAGAAAGTTGAGAAAGCCCAAGAGAGGAGGTTAGAGAGAGAAGTTGGAAGGCAGACTAGGAAATGGGGCTGTTTATGGGGATGTTGAAGTCTCCCAAGATAAGGGGTTGGTATTTCTGAGGACAGGAAGCATGGCAGCCAGACAGCAAAGTGAACCAGGAACTGGGTAGGTGAGCCAGGGGGATGGTATACAACCGCTACTCTGAGGGAGAGGGGATGGAAGAGCCTGAGGGTGTGGACCTCAAAAGAAGGGAATGAGAGTGGGGGTCCCAACAGTGCAATACCGGTAGATTATTGATAAATTTCCTTTGAACTACCCTTCTAAGCTTTATTTACATATGACTGAAAGATATCTATCAATCTATCTCATATCTTCCTACATGCATTTTAATGTAGATATCATTATCAAAGCTGCAATTAATTTGACTTTTTTTAATCTAGAAATGTATTAAAATAAATATTGAATATTTGCAGAACTATCAGCGCTGCTCTCCTACGCATTGTATGGGATTGCTGGGGAACTTTTTTTACACAGGATATTCACATCATCAGGTATATTACTTTAAGAGCTTTAGGAAAACAGTCTTTAATCCCAGGTACATACCAGCAGACACATAAGAGACATCACTAATGGCATCCTTCTGTTCTGAAGATGTGCAGTCACAACAAAACACTACATCAATTATGCACCATATAAACAAGCTACATCACTGAGCAGCATCAAAAAAGGTGAACATGTTGTTTGAATTGTCTTAATTTGGGGATTTATAATGTTTTTGGTTTTTCGTCTATGAGAATTTACTAATTCTCTACATGTATGTATACAGAATACTGGCAAAAATGTAAACGCAGAGAATTCAGGTAATCGTCATGAAGTTCAGTATGCAGTCTAAGGCCTCTTGCAGACGAGCGTGATGCGTTGCGGGTGCGTTCAGAGAAACTTGCACGATTTTGCTAGCAAGTACTGTCTGTTTTGTATGCGAGTGCGTTGCGTTATTGCATTTTTTTCGTGCGGTGACATGCAGATTGCATGCGTTTTTAACGCACGTGAAAAAAAACAGAACCATTCTCTTGAATCACCCTTTACTGCCAAGAGATATCAAAACCCCCGGCATACATTATTTCTAAGGAAATGTCCTTTTTTTGGGGTGAGGGAATTGGTTGTGTGGCTGGTTTATGTGTTGGGTTATTGGTTTTTATTTTGCAGGACAAATTTTATTTTTTAAACACGGTATGTGAAATAGGTTCAAATACCTCATTACTATAAAGCTTAAATGTAAGCACTATTAAATGGATGCCAGTATCACCATCATAATTAGTAGTAGTTGGCCTCGTTATAAATTAGTAACAACTATCATGACATGTGTCATGTCACTAAACTCCCTGTGTATTGTCTATTGTGTGCATAATGGACATTAAATTGTGTCTAATTTTTTTGGAAGATATGTATTATTAAAATCAAAATGTTGAATAATGTCTTTCAATTGGTTTATATTGTTTTTAACCAAATTAATATATTATATGTGTAAATTATTTATAAATCATGTTTTTATAGTTACGTACATTTAGGTTATATTAATTAATAGTAAACGTGTACAATTATTAATGTGCTCTATGAGTTTGTGCTACATAAATATAATTATATTATTAATGTGTATATTAAAGACATCAAACAATAAAATGGATGAAAATAAAACTCTGTTTATTTTGCCACAGAGTACTGATTTACACAAATAAAATAAATAAAATATATAAAGGAAAATTTACAAACTAACAAAACGGCTTGGGGAAAATGGTGGACCCAGAAACTGCGGCCCATGGTAGGACGTTTGGGAAGGGGGGACAGAATGCAGACAGGGGCCAGTGAGGAGTAGTGATGAGCGGCAGGGGCTATATTCGAATTTGCGATATTTCACTAATATTTTGTAGAATATTCATCATATATTCGCGAATTTCACGAATTCGAGATTATTTTATTGAATGCAATAAATCGGCAATGTAAAAATCGCGTAATGCGAATTCGTAATGTAAAAAACAGGCGTGGATCACTTTGGCTACGTTTTTCAAGCTGGTATAAGTTTCCTGAGACAGGAGAAAATGGTTGGCACGGCAGTACATTACAATAGCTTTATATGCACATAGAGTCAAGTGCTCCAATATATTTGCGATTGCGCTAATCTTCAGGGATTAGAATATTTTTTCACACTACGTGCAACTTCACTCTTTAGCAGGTCTGACTACAGATTATTGATTGGTGCACTAAGTATTGTTGTGAACTTGACATTGCTTCCTTCTCATTGGCCCACAAGCAAGAAGCAGAGAGGAATCATGTGTTCAGATAGAAAAAAAATGCTGAATATTCGATATAACGAATATACAGCACTATATTCTAAATATTTGCGAATTCTTGAAGTGCCGATATTCGCGATAAAAATTTGCTATTCGAATATTCGTGCTCAACACTAGTGAGGAGGAGGGGCCACGCTGGCCATATGAAGTCTCGCCATATGGTTGCCCATATGGGCGACTTTGTGGCCCATGATATTCCCTACTACTAGGATATTGTGGTAGCACATGTGGAACCTGGGAAATTTGGCGGGGGCCAGACATGTGCCCATGGGTGAGCCAATTTTCCAAGGCTACAAAAATGTCCATAACGATTCCGAGAGCCGCTTGAGTTCTCAGCAATCGTTCTGGCGACACACTCCTCAAATGTTGCGCCAGACTTCGGGGAAAAATGATCGAAGTGTTCCTCCTGCTGGGCTCTAGCCAAGTAGTCCAGGACCTGGCTATTGACTAGAGTCTCGGCAGGAGCCATGGGGCGTCTTCTTGCCTGGCTGGCTACAGGCAAAGGGGGGGAGAATCGGCTCCCGAGGCAGCAGGTAGCGCGGCTGCTGAGGTGGAGGGTCTCACAGCACTCTCTGTAGGTGGCCTAGAGGAAGTCTCCTCCTCACATGTACTTGAGTGCTGGGGAGCGGACTCATCAGCTTTCTCCTCAAGGTTGTCCTCCGTTCTTCACAATAAAAAAATAAAAAAAGGTAAATTAATATGTAAAGGTAAATCATGTTTGAATAAAAATAGTCAAGGCACATATTACTATCATCATCAAATTACATTTAGCACATTGTACTACATTAAAGAGGACCTTTCACCACTCCTGACAGGTCTTCTTTAATTACTTCATGTATTCCTCATGTTATAACAATTCAGGAGCATCAATTCTTATAACTCTATGTAGTGGCATTCCTTTATTGTTCTTGCTAGAAATTATAGTTGAATTGCTATTAGCCTTCAATAAGGGTACAGAGGGGTGGTATAGAGGGGTGGGTTAACACACTAGTCTTGTAAAGGGTAGGCGACCCAAATACAGCGTTTTACTATCCAAATGTTGCCGCTAAAATATAACTTTTATTAATACATAATATAAAAGGGATTTCCCCACTAAACAAACATGTAAATACAAAATGTGCACAGGACGTCCTAGGTGGCGTTGTACTGGTTGTACAGTAAAGAGACAACCAGAGAAACGCGTCGAGCTGGGCTAGTCACCCTGAAAGAGAGGGGGCAGCTCTTATATTGTAGCCGTGTTTATCTTCTATATAGGGTAGCAGTGCTAGTGGCTCTGAGTCATTGGAGTTAGGGTGTGCGAGTGTAGGTGGAGAAGCCTATTGTGCAACTAGTCCACCTCCCCCCTAATATCCAGTTAGTTGACTGCTCCCTTTACTGCACATAGACTTAGGTGCAGGGGTGAGTGTCACATAACAAACTCATACCCGAAAACTACGCCACCTAGGACGTCCTGTGCACATTTTGTATTTACCATGTTTGTTTAGTGGAGAAATCCCTTTTATATTATGTATTAATAAAAGTTATATTTTAGCGACAACATTTGGATGGTATAGAGGGGTGGTATAAAGTTGGAGGGGTGTACCTATATACCTAAACATGACAGCACTGATTAGAAAGAATAAGTGTGTGCAGGTACACACCCCAAACTTGTTAACACCTCTGTGCCCTTTTGAAGTCTAATAGCAAATCAATTATAACTTCTAGCAGGAATAAAAAAGGAATGCGACTACATAGAGTAATAATAATAGATGCTCCTAAATTGTTATTACATGCCTAATACATGAAGCAATTAAAAAAGCCATGTAAGGAGAGGTGACAGGTCCTGTTTAAAGAAGCTACATATTGCATATGTGGTCATGTAACTACATTAGGGAAATTAGAAGTGGCATAGCTGGCCTCTACAAATAATCCTATTCTACTTGTAATGTTCTTCAACTACTTATGCAAATACAAGCAGGAATCGGATTGGTTGCTATCGTCAACTGTGACATTTCTAATTTACACATTGGTACAAATAAGGGTAATTTCACACTTGCGGCAGAGGATTCCGGCAGGCAGTTCCGTCAAAATGCATGCAAACTGATGGCATTTGTCAGACGGAACAGGATCCTGATCGTATGACAAATGCATTGAAATGCCGTATCCGTCTCTCCGGTGTCATCCGGAAAAACGGATCCAGCATTTATTTTTTCACATTTTTTGCGGTCTGAGCATGCGCAGACTGCAATGCCGGATCCGTTTTGCCGGCATTAATACATTCAGGCAAGTGTTCCGGAATTTGGGATGGAGATAAAACCGCAGCATGCTGCGGTATTATCTCCGTCCTGAAAAGTAAAAAATACTAAACTGAAGACATTCTGATGCATCCTAAACGGAATGCTCTCCATTCAGAATGCATTAGGATAAAACTGATCAGTTATTTTCTGGTATTGAGCCCCTAGGACGGAACTCAGTGCCGGAAAAGAATAACACTAATGTTACATTACCCACATAGTAAACATACAGTGTGTATTGATAAACATGTAGTCGTCATTGTTTATAATGAACTTACGGACGCAGCTCTATTAACGGCCTTTTCTTAGTTGCCTCGGACCCACTGTGGCCTTGCTGCTGTATTTCTCTGCAGAATTGGTCCCGGCAGCTCCGCCAGCGACTCTTGACATCATCCACTTAAAAAAAATACAACAAAGAAACATTTACCAAACAATGCAATCTTACAGAGAACAGCTTATGCCATGTGCTATGCTAGGGAGGACAGGTTATGCCATGTGCTATGCTAGGGAGGACAGGTTATGCCATGTGCTATGCTAGGGAGGACAGGTTATGCCATGTGCTATGCTAGGGAGGACAGGTTATGCCATGTGCTATGCTAGGGAGGACAGCTAGAACCAAACATGTATAAATTGGCCACTTACCCAACCACTGGCGACTGTGGCGTTGACTTTTTTCCCATATTGCCGAAAAAAGATCCTGGGCTATTTCTAGTCATGCGGCATCTTTTTTGTACCGGTCTAGGTACGCCCCCGACCTGGTGTCCCAAAGACAGGGCCTCTCCTTCACAAGAGTAATCATCGTCTCGACATCAATGGCTTTTGGTGCCTTCCGCATCTTGAATAAATCGCTCCGCAAGGGCAGAAAGTGTGCTATCTCCTCTCCCATGCACTGCCTGGAGCCACACATTTGAGAAAACTGAACTTCCTGTCTTTTAAACCCTTCACGGTTGCTAAGTTACTTGCGTTTTAAACGCAACACAGTGCATCCGGATGCAATGCGTTTTTCACGCAGCCCCATATAGAACATGCTGCGATTTTCACGCAATGCAGAAGTGATACGTGAAAAAAAAGCTCATGTACACAAACCCATGGAAACAAATGGGTCAGGATTCAGTGCGGGTGCAATGCGTTCACGTCATGCATTGCACCCGCGAGTTAAAATCGCTCGTGTGAAAGAGGCCTTACTCTTGAATTTAATCATTTCTCCTCATTTGCATAGGTGGTAGGTACTTAACTGGTTATAAACTGTAGCTGCACAAGGACAGTAAATGGAAGTCAAAGTATATTACTGTATGCCTATACAAATTAATACCGATATAAGACGTTGATGCTCATACCAAAACTACAATGAGTCAATACAACACATGTTGCGGCAATATAAAGAGGGTCAACTATTATAGAGTACAAAAAAGTACCAGCTCCTTTAACAAAACAACGACCTACAAGAATCGAAGCCAAAGGTACAAATGCAAGAAAGTGTATAAGCTTTATTAGATAACATGATTACATACATATAAGACAAAGGCACGCCGAAACGCGCGTTGGGGTAAAGCCATCCCGGTTCGGATACACTACTTTGTTTGGTAAGTCTCCCCGATATATGTTCATTATTGTTTTTTTGGTCAGCACTCCGCTAGGTGCCATGGTTACACATAGTTTTCATATGGTCCAGCTACTTTTGCAGTGCTGACTGTGGTCACTTCCCTGGTAGTGACTTCCTTGTCCTATTCAGGGATATTGAACATATTCATATAGGAGACTCTGCCATATACCATATAGATTTGTGATTGGCATATATACAGTACCACTATTTTTCATGTAGTGTACCACCGGGATGGTGTTTCTTTCCTGCTGCTATTTCTTTTTAACGTAACGTCTTATATGTATGTAATCATGTTATCTAATAAAGCTTGCATTTGCACCTTTGACTTCGATTCTTGTAGGTCGTTGTTTGTATGCCTATACAGTAGTGCACATTGCACCCATCTGTCAAATGTATGTATCAGGGAATACTTGGAAAAGGAGTAAACGAGATAGACCCCTACAAATAAAGTTATACCGTATCCACCTTGTCTATGGTGCACTTTTTGCAATAAAAATGCCAGCTCCAGATGTTAGTTCAAGGTCTATGGGAATTTTGACATGTAGGACACAAAGGCAACCCCCCATCCCAAATTCCCAACCAAACCCCTTCTCTACAGCCCAACTGTTAAAGGCATACTTGGAAAACTTTACATACATACAGTGTTACAAAACATACAGGTTAATATACACACATACATCTTACATCCAGTGACATCTCCTCTGATGTAGACATTCTCTTTTCTTTCAGCCATTTCTGGTCTCTTCAGAGTTTGGCACACCTTTCAGCCATCTCTTGTCTCCGCAGGGTTGGAATACAGACATCTTAGTTTCATATTTTTCCATCCTCCTCCCCACCTTCTGAACACCCCATCCTGCCGCTTTTAATACTATGCCAACTGTGATCCCCAATGCTATGCAGCAGAAACAGTCTCCCTGAAAATACTAATACCACATAGATAGTGCTCCCTTGAACAATTATTGGCACACAGTGCCCTAAAAAATAACAGTGCTCAGCAAATACTGCCTTTCAAAAATTGTGCCCTCCAAAAATAAGTGTGCTAAGCTGATACTATGCCAGGGTGCCAGACCCACTGTAATCCTCCCAAAAGTCCCACCAATAGTAATAATGTGATAACAGTATCCCAATAGTAATAATGTCCCTCATTTTTCCCCAGAAGTAATACTGCCCCCATAGTTATCATGTTCCTTGTAGTCACACAGTAGTAATAATTTAAAGTAAATGATAATGCACACAGTAGTAATAATTCCCCCTTATAATGTATGACAGTACAAAAATGCTCCCTCATAATGTGTGCCACAACAAAAAAATGCCCTCTTCCCATCTGTGCCCTGGGCTTTATGCAGCCTGCCTCAAGCAATGTGATGATGATGATGACACCATCCTCTAATAGGCTACAAGCACTAGGACTAAAGCCTATTAGAGAGAACGACAGGGCAGGGAGACATCGCTTCCATGCCCTGGCAGAGCATTCAAGTGTATCGCTGTCCTGATACAGTTGAAAATGCAGAGATGAGATGAGTGCTTTCACAATAAAAGCACTCATTGCCCATGGCCCTTTTGCTGCCCCCAACTTGTCTCTGCCTGGTGCTCTCGCCTCACCTTGCCTTATTGGCGGTGCACCCCTGCTAGTGGCGTTTATTCCACTTAAGTGCATTTTTTGTGTCTATGGAATTTTTTCAAGAAACGCAGCATGTTGAAACAATGACTTTTTTTTATTTTATGCAATTCTAATGTGTTAATAAGGGTTGAGCGAATTTGAGTACATCAAATTTATTAACAGAGTGCCCCAAAATATACAAGCTGTGAAGTAATGTAAGGGGGGGGGGGGGAATTTAAGGCCTCCCTCATGTGAATTTTGTCTGGCAATGTATTTTCTTGAGATGTTCTTTTGTACCATGTTTTGTGTGCATTTTTTTTTCTCCCTATGGAGAAGGGGTTGGATAAATGCCTGGGAAAAAAAATCACCATTGCTACATGCTGCAATAAAAAAAAAAAAAAAAAAACTCTGGCAAAGAAAACTCACCCCAACTCAAAAAAACGCAACTAAAAATAAAAAAAACCTTGCATGCCCTACATTTCAACATTTCTGTAGACTTTCAGCTAATATGTAGAGTTAGCATTTTTCCTGCAAAAAGTGTAGATTTTCATGCTGACTTCAGTGCATTTTCAAAATCTGATGCGGGGGTAGCAGTCGCTACCGGGCCTAGAAGCCTGAGGGGGCCCAAAGATCCTTGTGCTGCATAAGAAGACACCGGTATTCTAGAAAGTGCATGCTGGTCAAGTTACACCTCTGGCTGGAGGGAAGGGGTTAGGTCTACAATTTGGTATGGGGGAGGGGTAAATTCTTGATTCAGGCAGCATGAAGGCTATATGCTTCCCTGCTCCTTGCCACAAAACACTGAGGGAAGGGCGGTCCAAGCTGAACTCTTGCACCAGGGCCCATGAACCTTTAGCTACGCCCCTGGTGTTACATGTTAATTTTTCTCAGGATTCGCCACAACTATGATGTGGATTTCAAAATACTCTTCACATGTCAATTTACACAATTAACATTTCCACACTTTTTAGATGAGATTTTGAGAGGTTCTTAACAGTATTTACAAAGCATTAAGAAAATTGCTTTACGGTAGCCCAACATGGTCCATAGACCTAATGGTCAGGAGAGGACCTCAATGATTTCTATGAGAGATTTTTCTAGGTATGCTCTGTGACCTGTGCAGAGGTGATTGTACAAGGGAAGAACAGATAAGCTTTGACAATCACCTATTGTGAATGGTGGATCCTGTCTCATCTATACACAGAGGTGATATTATTAATGGCAGGATCAAAATGACAGATAAGCAGATAACTGAAGTAAAGTGCATAGTTGCCAACTTTCCCGAATTTGCAGGGACTGTCCCTTATTTTGGTGGGGTTTTGGATGCCCCAATTTTACCAACCTAAACTTTGGTAAGAATGAAAGTTATCTGTACAGACCAAGAAGTGGTGCCTGTTATTAGGCTCAGTGGCCCATGTGAAAACTGCAGTATTTTATGTTTTTGGTTTATAAATATTGACATGAAAAATTAAAAATATCATCAAAAATTCTTTAAAAATGTGTTTAACATAAAAACTGGATTTAAACAATAGGTAATTTTCCGATGACACATTCCATTTAAGTGAAAATAACACTACATAAAAATAAAAAATAATAATGTGCCATTTAGATAAATGTGTCATAATTAGAGTTGAGCGGACACCTGGATGTTCGGGTTCGACGGGTTCGGACGAACTTCGGAAAAAAGTTTGAGTTCGGGACCCGAACTTGATCCGAACTTGACCCCAAACCCCAACCCCATTGAAGTCAATGGGGACCCGAACTTTTGAGCACTAAAATGACTGTAAAAATGTCATGGAAAGGGCTAGAGGGCTGCAAATGTCGTCAAAATGTGGTTGGCAAGTGCTCTGCAAACAAATATGGATAGGGAATGACTTAAAATAACATAAAATACGTAAAAATAAAAAATAATAATCTTGATCTAGGAGGAACAGGTCTATATGGAGTAGGAGGTTGAGGAGGAGGTGGATGTGGCGGTGTAGGTGGAAGTGGCGGTGGAGGAGGAGGAGGTAGCCTACACTGCTTTTTCGTTTAAAATTTGTTTATATTTTTTTAAATTAGGGTGCACCCCAAAACATTGGGAAATATAACCCTCCAGTCGTGCTGAACACACGTTCAGACAATACACCGGCTGCAGGGCAGGCCAGCACCACCAAGGCATAAAGGGCAAGCTCAGGCCATGTGCCCAATTTGGAGACCCAGAAGTTGCAGGGGCTGACCCCTGTCAGTTAGTTCGTGTAGGCGTGTGCACACTTACTGCCCCACCATGTCGCACGTCCCCGTGATGTTCACGAATTTGATATCTGCTCTATCAACTTTCGATGTTCTTTTATGCGCCTACCATGGTGATTACGGGTGGCGGGGAATCAGGGTTCCAGGCCGGAGAGGGAGCGTGAGAAAAAGAGACCAAATTTAAGGGAGATAAATTTATTTAAAATAAAATGGGATCAGCAGAAATGTGGGAAAAGCTATTGAGGCGCAAATGTGGAACAAATTACAGAAGCCCAAATGTGGGCCAAAAGAGTCAAGCGGAATTGTGGGAAAAGCTATTGAGGCGCAAATGTTGGCCAAAAGAGTATAGCGGAAATGTGGGACAAAGTATTGAAGCGCAAATGTGGTACAACTTGTTTAAGTTTAAAGCATTGAATCAAAGGAGGTGGCGCGCATCAATTAAAGAAGCATTTCAGAAATTTTATTCCCTGTCACCTATGCAGAGCAGGGGTTTATTCACGTCTAAAATTGTATAATATCAACCCAAGAATGTAACAGAAAAATTACAGAAATTAATTAACCTGTCTACTTGGTAGAGCAGTGGTCTATGACAGAAAACAATTGTTTATTGTCACCCGAAAATGTAAAATAAAAATTATTGAAATTTATTAAGCTGTCAACTAGGTAGAGGAGGGGTATATTACACCCAAAAATTGGTGAATTTGATCCTAACATGTAACTGACAAATGTTTTTTTTTTTTTACCGGTCTAATAGGTATAGCAGTGGTACATCACACCAAAAAATTGCTGAATTTCACCAGAAAATGTAACTGCCAATTTATTTATTTTTAACCGGCCTACTAGGTATAGCAGTGTTACATCACACCCAAAAATTTGTGAATTTCACCATAAAATGTAACAGACAATTTTTTTTATTGTTTAACCTGTCTACTAGTTATAGCAGTGGTACTTCACACCCAAAAATTGTTGAATTTCAACTGAAAATGTAACTGACAAATTAATTTTTTTTGTTAACCGGCCTTCTAGGTATAGCAGTGGTACTATACACCCAAAAATTGGTGAATTTCACCCGAAAATGTTAATGACAATTTTTATTTTTTTTAACCGGCATACTAGGTATAGCAGTGGTACTATACACCCAACAATTGGTGAATTTCACCCGAAAATGTTAATGACAATTATTTTTTTTTTTTGGTGTGCTCGGTCCCTTGCTGCGGGTCCCTTGCTGCGGTGGGTAGTAGCAGGCGTACTGTCTAGAGGACGGCCGCTCCGCTTTTGCACCCTGCTCCCTCTTATGCTGTGCTGGTGGCTCTGTGCGACCACCGCCTCTTCCTCCGAACTACATAGGTCACTCGCATGACCTTGATTCCATGTGGGGTCGAGGACCTCATCGTCCTCCACATCATCTTCCACCCAATCTTCACCCCTGCCTTCCTTGTCGGTCTGCACACTTTCGAAAGCCCCAGCAGTTGGCACCTGTGTTTCATCATCATCCGAGACGTGCTGCGATGGTCCTCCCATGTACTCATCTTGAAAGATAAGTGGTTGCCAACTGTGGTCTTTCAGCAGGAGACTGGGTGGGAGACAATGTGAAGGAACTGGATCCACTGTCAGCAACCCAATTTACTATCGCCTGTACTTGTTCAGGCCTCACCATTCGTAAAGCAGCATTAGGCCCGACCAAATACCGCTGCACGTTTTGTCGCCTACTCGCACCTGAGGAAGGGGTTTCACTTGTGCGTGTAGCTGGCACAGATCGACCACGTCCTCTCCCTGAAACAGTAGCTCCACCAGCAGCACCACGACCTGGGCCACGTCCCTTATTTGACGCTCTCCTCATATTTTTAGAATTTAGGATCTTGCCCTAAATGGGTGTTTAATTAATAGTACAATAGAACGACAGTATGTAAATGGTGTATCTCACACGGCCTGAACCAGACTAGGCCTCAATTAAAGATTTCTTTGTCCAAAATGGCTGTATTTCAAATGCCTGAATCAAACCACTGTATGTAGAGGGTGTATCTCACACGGTCAGAACCAGTGTAGGCCTGAATTAAATATTTCTTTGCCCAACAAGGCTGTATTTCAAATGGCTGTATTTCAAATGCCTGAATAAAATCCCTGTATATAGAGGGTGTATCTCACATGGCCTGAACCAGTGTAGGCCTGAATTAAATATTTCTTTGCCCAAAATGGCTGTATTTCAAATGGCTGTATTTCAAATGCCTGAATCAAACCCCTGTATGTAGAGGGTGTATCTCACACGGTCTGAACCAGTGTAGGCCTGAATTAAAGATTTCTTTGCACAAAATGGCTGTATTTTAAATGGCTGTATTTCAAATGCCTGAATCAAACCCCTGTATGTAGAGGGTGTATCTCACAGGGCCTGAACCAGTGTAGGCCTAAATTAAAAATTTCTTTGCCCAAAATGGCTGTATTTCAAATGCCTAAATAAAACCCCTGTATGTAGAGGGTGTATCTCACACAGCCTGAACCAGTGTAGGCCTGAATTCAATATTGGTGCACCAAATGGCGGTATTTAAAATCTCTGAATGTAACCCAAATGTATTAAGGGTGTATCTCACAATGACATCTTCATCAAAGGCTGCCAACTAAATTTTTTGTGCCCAAACGAGTGTTTGACAACTAAGTTTGACAGCAGTATATAAGCCTGTAATTTCACATGTGCTGATGCTGCAAGGCCTGAAAATAATGTTTTTTGTCAAAAAAGTGTGTCTTAAAAACCCCAGAAAATGATGGGTGTATTTCTAGCTTAGATTGCACACTGACTAATCCAGATGTTGTAGATTGCCAAAAAAAGTGTTTTTTGGGTAACAGAATATGAAAGCTGTATATATTAAACTTGAATTTAACACTTGCAGATCAGGAAAATACATTTTTTTGACAAAAAAGTGTGTTTTTAAAACACCAGAAAATGATGAGGTGTACTTAAGTGATCTGATCGCTTCCCCATATTCAAGAAATTCCTGTGAGATCTGGAAAGGAGGATTTCTGAACCCTCCATGTGCTTTCAGCTCCATCTCGGCACCCGAGAATGCCTCAGCCTTGCCTCTCTGCTGTGAGCCTCGATACCTTCTGCGTCTGATCCTCCACTGAAGCGTCTTTGAAAGTGTAGCGGACCGGCGACCGCAATGTACATCTGGTAAGGCGGTGGAAAAGTTGTCTCCCCCACGTTTTGGGCTGTACTCCCTGGCCTCTTTTAAAAAGGGCTGATTCCTTGTGTAATTGTCGGTGGAGCCTTCTCACTGCTGCATCGGCCATTGTGTAAGCCTGTGTACTTCCCTGTGTACCTCCCTGCCCAGCTGTCTAGCCATCCAGCTATAGGATTACCAATTGATCCCTCTGGGGAACCTCGACACCTGGACGTTCCACCACGACCTGCGCTGAAGATCTGCTAATCATCGTACGCTCGGACACGTGAGATAAATCGCATTGTCTATCTGGGGTTTTATCACTACCTGCATTGAATACGGGAACTGTGTATTTTTCGCTGACTGAGATGCTCTGAAATTGCAGGGGGGCTGATCACTAAATACGCTGCCGCCCCTCAATACGCGGATTGCAGCCGATCTCTGGGGCGAATTGATTGATGTTTCCGCAGTAGGGAACTTTACTTGGGGGAGGTAGAAGGGAAGGGGGAAGGAAAGAAAAAAAATGAATATTTTTTTTTAAATGCCTCCCAAAGCCTCAAATAGAAAATCATTGAGCGCCTCTTCGCCAGAAGGCACAGCTCGCAATCCCATGACTCAGCTCGAAAAATATCTTAAATCCCCACCCCCCCTTAGCAAGACTACGAGTCATCAGAAACCACCAATACAAATGGAGGGACGTGAGGAAACTGAGAGCCAGCTAAACGGGGCAGGGGTAGACAACTCACAAGAGGTCGACAACCAAATTAGTAATATTGACTTGAAACTCGCTGGTATACTGGACGCAATTAAAATTACAAATCAGTCAATAAACACCTTGACGACTACAGTGGCCGTGGTACAGATTGACATCTCAACGATACGAGACGACCTCAATAAAATGAGGCAGCGTATAAAAGAGACAGAAATCCTAACGACGGAGCTGCAGAAAGAAACTAAATGCATTAAAAAAAGGATTGAGGAGATAGAAGCGGATAATAAAGTTTTGAAGGATAAAATGGTGGACTTTGAGGACAGATCCAGGAGACATAACCTTAAATTTGTTGGTTTCCCGGAGGGGGTAGAGGGAGACGACCCCACAGGCTTTGCACAAAAATGGTTATTAGACAATCTCGTAACCGGAGAAAAATCGTTAACATTCACAGTGGAACGAGCACATCGGATTCCAACTAGAAAACCACCAATAGGGTCCGTCCATAGGCCCCTGTTAATTAAAATACTAAATTCTAAGGATCGAGACTAATCTTAAAAAGGAAAAGAGAGATGCTAATGGTAAAATATAATGACTATAACATTGAGATATACCCCAATTTCTCTAAAGCTACGCAGGACAAAAGAAGAGACTACAAAGAAGTTAAGAGGAGATTAATACAAGCAAATATAAAATACTCCATGATGTACCCAGCGAAACTACGCGTAATCTATAAAGATACAGTCCAATTATTTTCTAACCCAATCGATGCTTCGGAATGGATGAACTCTAAAGGGGTTTAAAAAGATAGTTTCGGAGACGGGCTGACCTACGGGTCGCTGGGAGGCGCTGGGGGGAGGGCAGAGGGTGGAGGGGGGGAGGCTATGGTTAGAGACCTTATGAGGCGTGTTTCTTCGCCCATGGGTCAGTATAGGTGGGTGGGAAGGGGGGTGTTGTGGGGATATAAAATATATGCCTCAATATAAAAATGTAATATGTCAAAAATATTAACTTGGAATATTCGGGGGTTTGTAGACGGAGTTAAGAGGTGCGCGGTTTTCGACCTTATTTCTAGACACCTACCTGCAATAGTGGCCCTATTAGAAACACATCTATCATATGAAAAAGTTACAGCCTTAGGAAGAAAGAAATGGGCCTCATATGAATATCATTCCTACTATTCCACATATGCTCAGGGCATCAACGTTTACGTTCATAACCAAGTAGATTATGACCCAATAGAACAATTAATTGACCAGGAGGGCCGCTATATATTCCTTTATTGTCACTGGCAGGGCCAAAGGAACATCCTCGCATTTATATACATTCCCCCTCCCTTCTCACCCGCTGTACTGAGCAAATTGATGGACTTTGTCTCTATGAGAGACGAATGCCCGGTGCTGGTGATGGGCGATCTCAATTCGGTCATGGACTTGAGAATAGATAGGAAATCCTCTATTACTAATTATGAACCAAATCCGGGATCAACCACTGTACTTTACAGAATATGTAGAGAAATGGCATTGGTTGATGTTTGGCGCTCTCTGTATGGTGATAAACAGGTCTATTCATGCTTTAGTAATACATATAAGTCCATGTCCCGAATCGATCTCGCCCTCACCAATACGGGGCTGATGGATAGGGTTAAGACAATGAAGTACGAAATCCACGGTATCTCCGACCACTCCCCCGTTCTACTGCTATTCGACACTATGAATAAAATAAATATAAATAGGAGCTTCAAACTTAACCCTCATTGGATAACAGTACTAGGGGACATCGACATGATTGACACCGAGATTGAACATTTCTGGATCAACAATATCGAATCCACACACATACACATGGTTTGGGATTCGCTGAAGGCCTACCTCCGTGGCTTATATGCCTATCAAATAAATAAAAAAAGAAGAGTTTCGCGCAAATACAAAAAAACTTAGAGGGGAAAATTAGCCAATTAGAACTAGGAATTATACAAGTAAATACGCCAGAAAAACAACAACAATTAAAAACTACGCGTGACGAGTATGAACAATACTTATATAAAAAAGCCCAAAATAAAATCTTTTTCCTAGGTCAGAGAAACTTCAGTGAATCCGGGAAACCTAGTAGGTTACTGTCTATACTAATAAAGAACCAAAGAGGAAGCAACAAAATTAATAGTATTAAGTCCGGCTCTGGGATGGTTCTGCGCGACGCTGATAGTATTTTAAAGGAGTTTACTAAATACCTCTCTGGGCTATACCAGGCAGGACCTGTAAACCTCAGAGAGGAAATGGATATCTATCTAAATAATATAGAGATCCCGGAGTTCGATAAACAGGATACTGAGTGGTTGAACAGACCGATCCAATTAACGGAGCTACAGTCCACGTTGAGATCCATTAGGGGTAATACATCTCCCGGGGTAGATGGTTTCCCATTTGAGCTATACCGTAAACATGAGAGAGTGATGCTACCTCTACTACTGGAAGTTCTGAACCAATCCTGGACTGTGGGTTTGTTACCCCCATCCTTGATGGACGCAATCATTACACTAATTCCTAAAAAGGGGAAGGACCCACAACTCACAACATCCTATCGACCGATTTCTCTGTTGAATACAGACTACAAAATTCTTGCTAAACTTCTGGCCAACAGATTAAGGCTACTTTCACACTAGCGTTCGGAGCGGATGCGTCTGATGTTTCATCTGACGGATCCGCTTCGATAATGCAGACGTTTGCATCCGTTCAGAACGGATCCGTCTGCATTATAACTTAGAAAATTTTCTAAGTCAGAAAGTAGCCTGAGCAGATCCGTCCAGACTTTACATTGAAAGTCAATGGGGGACGGATCCGCTTGAAGATTGAGCCATATAGTGTCATCTTCAAGCGGATCCGTCCCCATTGACTTCCATTATAAGTCTGGACGGATCCGCTCGCCTCCGCACGGCCAGGCGGACACCCGAACGCTGCAAGCAGCGTTCAGGTGTCCGCTCACTGAGCGGAGGCTGAGCGCTGGCAGGCGGATGCATTCTCAGTGGATCCGCCTCCACTGAGAATGCATTAGGGCCAGACGGATGCGTTCGGGGCCGCTCGTGAGCCCCTTCAAACGGAGCTCACGAGCGGACACCCGAACGCTCGTGTGAAAGTAGCCTAAAATCGGTAATCCATAAAGTTATACATGCTGATCAAACTGGTTTCATCCCCAAAAGGAATATACAGGATAACATAAGGAGAACATTCTTAAAATTCCAGGTGGGGGAGGGGGAGAACTGCTCCATCCTGTCCTTGGACGCGGCCAAGGCCTTCGACAGGGTGGAATGGCCATTTCTTTGGAGAGTGATGAATCAAATGAAATTGGGCAGCTACTTTTCTGGGTGGTTTCAGATTTTATATCGGAGCCCTATCTCCAGAATTCGAATTAATGGGGAATATTCACCACACCTGTCTCTCCCCAATGCTCTTTGCACTCTTCCTAGAACCCTTAGCATGCAAAATTAGAGCAGATGAGGAAATTGTGGGCTTTGGATGCGAGGGTAATCTTGATAAAATAAGTTTATATGCCGACGACATTTTGCTGTATTTGAAAGAGGGCTATGTTAGTCTGCCCAGACTCATGGAAAATATAGATGAATTTGGACATCTCTCAGGTTTTGAAGTAAACTGGGAGAAATCCAAGTTCCTCCCTCTAAAACGTCCGGTCCCTACTAGCCATAAGTTTAAAGTCTGTATACTGGAGCCAGCAGACTCTGTTATACCTGGGCATCCACATTAGGTACCGATTGGAACACTATACGAAATTGAATATTTCCCCTATTATAAGTAAAGTGAAGGAAAAAAATCAAAATTTGGTTAAAACTCCCCCTGTCACAAATTAATCGTATTGCTCTCATAAAAATGACCCCACTCCCAATGTTACTATACGTATTGAACGCAAGTCCAATAATGATTGAGGACATGTTCTTCAATAAACTTGAGAGTCTATTTAACGAGTTAATATGGGGTCGGAAACGGGTCAGAATTAAACTACAGTACTTATATAATGGTGAAGAAGAAGGAGGACTCTCTTTCCCCTTTCTGAAAGGATACTACGTCGCTGCCCAATTGAGATGGTGCATAAAAAACAGGAAGAACGACTGTATTAAGTTACTATTCGGGAACCACTCTGGGCCTCGTGAGGATATTTTTTATATTCTCTAAACCGGTACTGTGGAGAAGAAGGCGGGAGAATGCCCGTTCAGTAAAATGCTTAGCGGAATCTGGAACCAGATGAGGCTCATTGCTGGAATATCACAAGCAGTTCAGTTCACCCCGATCTGGAGAAATGTAAATTTACCGCATATTGGGAAACTAGTGGATATTCAACATTGGGAAAAACGGGGGGGTCTTATTAATCTCACAGGTTTTCTTTAAGGGGCAGATTAGATCACTATCTGAAATTCTCCCGGACACAACATCTAGGTTTATTGATTTATTTCGATCTGAACAGCTACGACACGCCATAAAATACACAGAAAATAAGAATTATTTAACAATCGCACATAACACTTTTTTTGATTTTTGTTATGAAACGACACCAAATAGCCCTGCTATATCACAGATTTATGCAAAGTTAAAACACGAATATACTAAGCACATTGTATTTAAAAGTGAAGCTAAATGGGAAAGAGACCTGCAATGTAGTAAACACATCCCATGGGATACTATCTATGGGAATATTAAAAAGTCCACAGTTTCACGTGCACATATGTGGACTGCTTTAAAAATGATTCACCGCTTATATTACACACAGCTATTAATATCCACTATTTACAAAAACAGAGAACGGAGGTGTTACAAATGCCATACGGCTGGAGGGGACTAAAAACATCTACTATGGGAATGCCTAGGTATTTGGAAATATTGGTCCAAGGTTTTTGGGAAAATACAGAGTTGCTCTACCCTAAAATATGACGCCTGTATTGAATATGCGATTTTAGGTAATTTCCCAGATATTGATAAAAGAAAAAAAAGGGAGCAACGACATTGGCATGTTTGAATTGTTTTGGGAATGATATTTTATTTTTTGGGGATGTTATAAGGCTTAGAAGTTTAGAAGCAAATCTTGAAATTTTTCCGAAATTTACAAAAATTCAATTTCTAGGGACCAGTTCAGGTCTCAAGTCACTTTGCGAGGCTTACATTATAGAAACCACCCAAAAATGACCCCATCTAAGAAACTACACCCCTCAAGGTATTCAAAACTGATTTTGCATACGTTGTTAACCCTTTAGGTGTTGCACAAGAGTTATTGGCAAATAGGGAGGAAATTTGAGAATTTCATTTTTTTGTCTAATTTTTCATTTTAACCCATTTTTTCCACTAACAAACCAAGGGTTAACAGCCAAACAAGACTGTATCTTTATTGCCCTGACTCTGCCATTTACAGAAACACCCAATATGTGGCCGTAAACTACTGTACGGCCACACAGCGGGGCGTAGAGTGAAAGGTGCGCCGTTTGGTTTTTGGAAGGCTGATTTTTATGGACTGGTTTATTTACACCATGTCCCATTTGAAGCCCCCTGATGCACCCCTAGAGGAGAAACTCCCTAAAAGTGACCCCATCTAAGAAACTACACCCCTCAAGGTATTCAAAACTGATTTTACATACGTCGTTAACCCTTTAGGTGTTGCACAAGAGTTATTGGCAAATGGCGATGAAATTTGAGAATTTCATTTTTTTGCCTAATTTTCCATTTTAACCCATTTTTTCCACTAACAAAGCAAGGGTTAACAGCCAAACAAGACTGTATCTTTATTGCCCTGACTCTGCTGTTTACAGAAACACCCCATATGTGGCCGTAAACTACTGTACGGGCACACAGCGGGGCGTAGAGTGAAAGGTGCGCCGTTTGGTTTTTGGAGGGCTGATTTTGCTGGACTGTTTTTTTGGCACCATGTCCCATTTGAAGCCCCCCTGATGCACCCCTAGATTATAAACTCCATAAAAGTGACCCCATCTAAGAAACTACACCCCTCAAGGTATTCAAAACTGATTTTACAAACTTTGTTAACCCTTTAGGTGTTGCACAAGATTTAATGGAAAATAGAGATACAATTTCAAAATTTCACTTTTTTGGCAGATTTTCCATTTTAATATTTTTTTTCCAGTTACAAAGCAAGGGTTAACAGCCAAACAAAACTCATTATTTATGGCCCTAATTCTGTAGTTTACAGAAACACCCCATATGTGGTCGTAAACAGCTGTACGGGCACATGGCAGGGCGCAGAAGGAAAGGAACACCATATGGTTTTTGGAAGGCATATTTTGCTGGACTGGTTTTTTTGACACCATGTCCCATTTGAAGCCCCCCTGATGCACCCCTAGAGTAGAAACTCCAAAAAAATGACCCCATTTTAGAAACTACGGGATAGGGTGGCAGTTTTGTTGGTACTAGTTTAGGGTACATATGATTTTTGGTTGCTCTATATTACACTTTTTGTGCGGCAAGGTAACAAGAAATAGCTTTTTTGGCACCGTTTTTTTTTTGTTATTTACAACATTCATCTGACAGGTTAGATCATGTGGTAATTTTATAGAGCAGGTTGTCACGGACGCGGAGATACCTAATATGTATACAATTTTTTTTATTTATGTAAGTTTTACACAATGATTTCATTTTTAAAACCAAAAAAATGTTTTAGTGTCTCCATAGTCTAAGAGCCATAGTTTTTTCAGTTTTTGGGCGATTATCTTAAGTAGGGTCTCATTTTTTGCGGGATGAGATGACGGTTTGATTGGCATCTATTTTGGGGTGCATATGACTTTTTGATTGCTTGCTATTACACTTTTTGTGACGTAAGATGACAAAAAATGGCTTTTTTTACACCGTTTTTATTTTTATTTTTTTACGGTGGTCATCTGAGGGTTAGATCATGTGATATTTTTATAGAGCCGGGCGATACGGACGCGGCGATACCTAATATGTATACTTTTTTTTTATTTATGTAAGTTTTACACAATGATTTCATTTTTGAAACAAAAAAAATCATGTTTTAGTGTTTCCATAGTCTAAGAGCCATAGTTTTTTCAGTTTTTTGGGCGATTATCTTGGGTAGGGTATGATTTTGCGGGATGAGATGACGGTTTGATTGTTACAATTTTGGCGTACATGCGACTTTTTTGATCACTTTTATTACCTTTTTTGGGAAGTAAGGTGGGCAAAATTTCAATTTCATCATAGTTTTTTATTTTTTATTTTTATGGTGTTCACCGTTCGGGTAAAGTAACATGACCGTTTTATAGATCAGGTCGTTACGGACGCGGCGATACCAAACATGTGTAGGGAATTTTATTTTTTTTCATTTTTTATCAGTGATAAATGTGTTTTTTGATTTTTACTTTTTTTTCACTTTTATTCACTTTTTTTGACCCAGACCCACTTGGTTCTTGAAGATCCAGTGGGTCTGATGTCTGAATAATACAGTACAGAACAATATATATTGTTCTGTACTGTATTTTACTTACACTGAACAGATCTATGCCATAAAGGGATCACGCTCGCTAAGATCATAATTGCAAAGCACTGGGGCTCGACTAAATACCCCGCTTTCCAGGAATGGAAGTAATACATGGATAGGGTAAAGCAATATGAACTTACTCTTGCCCAGACAGAAGGGAGGAAATCACTATGGTCAGGGACATAGGGTAACTGGAATTAGGTAACACTCGAGGGTTGACAGTGGCTCCTAGCGGAAATAAGGAATGAGGGTTGGGGCGGGATTGGGATTTATAGTCAGGGGGGAAACGCCTTAATCGTTAGGGTTATGAAACTATACTGTAATGTGTTTTTATTTATATATTTCTGTATACTCTGGCTTTTCCCACTCTTGGGAAAAAAAAAAAAATATGTTGCTAAGATATTATGTAACTCTTTGTACTTATTTATCGGGTATGCCCGATATATCCTTGTAATTGTTAAACTACAATAAAAAAAATTGAAATAAATAAAAAACTTGAATTTAACACTTGCAGATCAGGAAAATACATATTTTTTTTTTTTAAAGTGTGTTTTTAAAACCCCAGAAAATAATGGGTGTATTTCTACCTTAAATTGCACACTGACTAATCCAGATGTTGTAGATTGCCAAAAAGTGTTTTTTTGGTAACAGAATATGAAAGCTGTATATATTAAACTTGAATTTAATACTTGCAGAACGGAAAATACATTTTTTTTTTTTACAAAAAGTGTGTTTTTTAAACCCCAGAAAATAATGGGTGTATTTCTAGCTTAAATTGCACATTGACTAATTCAGATGTTTTAGTTTGGCAAAAAAAATGGTGATTTGCAATGTCCCAAAATCTCAGATGCAGTGCTGGTGCACTGAGCTTGCATAAAATGGACGCCGCCGCCGCCCACCTAACTAACAGAATTATAAAAGTTTTGTTTTTTTGGTCAATGGGCTCAGGGCAGGGTAAAACGATTGTACCCTGCACCCACACAACTATTTGTCTGTAGATCGCTGAGTTAGATTCTCTCCTATTCTCTCCCTGAAATCACAAGTCCAGCAGCATCCTCTCCCTACACTTGTAACAGCAGAGTGACTTGCAGCGCTACGTGACTCAAGCTTATATAGAGCCTGGGTCACATGCTGCTCTGGCCAATCACAGCCATGCCATTAGTAGGCATGGCTGTGATGGCTTCTAAGGTCAAGCAGTTAATCGCTTGTTGATTGGCTGCTCTGCAGCCTTTCAAAAAGCGCCAAGAAAGCGCCGGACACCGAACCCGAACTTTTACTGAAATGTTCGGGTTCGGGTCCGAAAATCCTAAAGTTCGGTACAAACCCGAACTTTACAGTTCGGGTTCGCACAACCCTAATCATAATCTAAAACTAGGTTGTCACTGTGTACAGTCGTGGCCAAAAGTTTTGAGAATTACATAAATATATTGGAAATTGGAAAAGTTACTGCTTAAGTTTTTATAATAGCGATTTGCATATACTCCAGAATGTTATGAAGAGTGATCAGATGAATTGCATAGTCCTTCTTTGCCATGAAAATTAACTTAATCCCAAAAAAACCTTTCCACTGCATTTCATTGCTGTCATTAAAGGACCTGCTGAGATCATTTCAGTAATCATCTTGTTAACTCAGGTGAGAATGTTGACGAGCACAAGGCTAGAGATCATTATGTCAGGCTGATTGGGTTAAAATGGCAGACTTGACATGTTAAAAGGAGGGTGATGCTTGAAATCATTGTTCTTCCATTGTTAACCATGGTGACCTGCAAATAAACGCGTGCAGCCATCATTGCGTTGCATAAAAATGGCTTCACAGGCAAGGATATTGTGGCTACTAAGATTGCACCTCAATCAACAATTTATAGGATCATCAAGAACTTCAAGGAAAGAGGTTCAATTCTTGTTAAGAAGGCTTCAGGGCGTCCAAGAAAGTCCAGCAAGCGCCAGGATAGTCTCCTAAAGAGGATTCAGCTGCGGGATCGGAGTGCCACCAGTGCAGAGCTTGCTCAGGAATGGCAGCAGGCAGGTGTGAGTGCATCTGCACGCACAGTGAGGCGAAGACTTTTGGAAGATGGCCTGGTGTCAAGAAGGCCAGCAAAGAAGCCACTTCTCTCCAAAAAAAACATCAGGGACAGATTGATCTTCTGCAGAAAGTATGGTGAATGCACTGCTGAGGACTGGGGCAAAGTCATATTCTCTGATGAAGCCTCTTTCCGATTGTTTGGGGCATCTGGAAAAAGGCTTGTCCAGAGAAGAAAAGGTGAGCGCTACCATCAGTCCTGTGTCATGCCAACAGTAAAGCATCCTGAGACCATTCATGTGTGGGGTTGCTTCTCATCCAAGGGAGTGGGCTCACTCACAATTTTGCCCAAAAACACAGCCATGAATAAAGAATGGTACCAAAACACCCTCCAACAGCAACTTCTTCCAACAATCCAACAACAGTTTGGTGAAGAACAATGCATTTTCCAGCACGATGAAGCACCGTGCCATAAGGCAAAAGTGATAACTAAGTGTCTTGGGGACCAAAACGTTGACATTTTGGGTCCATGGCCTGGAAACTCCCCAGATCTTAATCTCATTGAGAACTTGTGGTCAATCCTCAAGAGGCGGGTGGACAAACAAAAACCGACTAATTCTGACAAACTCCAAGAAGTGATTATGAAAGAATGGGTTGCTATCAGTCAGGAATTGGCCAGAAGTGGATTGAGAGCATGCCCAGTCGAATTGCAGAGGTCCTGAAAAAGAAGGGCCAACACTGCAAATACTGACTCTTTGCATAAATGTCATGTAATTGTCGATAAAAGCCTTTGAAACGTATGAAGTGCGTGTAATTATATTTCACTACATCACAGAAACAACTGAAACAAAGATCTAAAAGCAGTTTAGCAGCAAACTTTGTGAAAACTAATATTTGTGTCATTCTCAACACTTTTGGCCACGACTGTAGTAAATCCAAACAGAAAATATCTGCTCCTTTAACACACTGTATGGCAGAACTTTACTGGAATGTCTTCTGTCCTTATTAACACATTTCTTTTACTGGCAGAACAGTTTGTATATGTCGTAATGTGCCTTGTTTTTGTCTTCAGAGGTTTGTGCCTCAGGCACCTATTACAAAGCTATATCTTCATAACTCTGAAACAGTAGTTGTCCAGTACGGAATAACGTGCTTGTCTGAACTGGTTGAGTGGGACCAATGAGGAACTCTGTGAGATCAGCATACCAAGAGAGCCTAGCAGTCACACTATACATTTGCAATGACGTGCATACCCATGCATTAGGAAGAGACACAGAACTGTCCCTGATGGCTACTTCAGCATTCTTTATTATTGATTAACACCTTTCTAAAATGCCGGAGGGGACAGTTGTAAGCTGGCACTAATTAAAGGCTGATCAATCCATTCAATGAGTAAAATGAGACTCGCTGGCTGGTGGAGCCATTTTTAATATTGTAAATCAGACATCTATCTTGTATGTTGTAACTATGTGATATTATTTGTAATTCTATCACTTTGTATCATTGTTTAATATTGTATATCTGTTGTGATGCATTTATTTAAACTAGTGTTGAGTGAAGGTCTTGAAAATTCGATTCGGCTGGTTCGCCGAATTTTACCCAAAAATTTTCTTTGTGACGATTTACTTAATCAAGAAGCGCATTTCTTTGTAAGTAGTGGGTGCAATGACAGGGAGCGGCGATTGCGCATCTGCCCGTCATTGTACCCCTCAGATACTACGTTCAGCGCTGATCGCGGCAACTGACAATAATATTATGGTCTATAATTAAAAAAATATAAAAATAAAATCATACTTACCTCATCCATTGAGGCTACTTTCACACTTGCGTTCGGGGTTCCGCTTGTGAGCTCCGTTTGAAGGCTCTCACAAGCGTCCCCGAACGGATCCGTATGGCCCCAATGCATTCTGAGTGGATGCGTATCCGCTCAGAATGCCTCAGTCTGGCTCCGCTCAGCAGGCGGACACCCGAACGCAGCTTGCAGCGTTCGGGTGTCCGCCTGGCCATGCGGAGGCAAACAGATCCGTTCAGACTTACAATGTAAGTCAATGGGGACGGATCCGTTTGAAGTTGACACAATATGGTGCAATTTTCAAACGGATTCGTCCCCATTGACTTTCAATGCAAAGTCTGGACGGATCCGTCTGACTAACTTTCACACTTAGATTTTTTTGTGAAATATAATGCAGACGGATCTGTTCTGAACGGATACCATCGTTTGCATTATAGGAGCGGATCCGTCTGTGCAGACACCAGACGGATCCGCTCCGAACGCTAGTGTGAAAGTAGCCTTAAAGAGAACCTGTCATGTGGATATTTGATTATAATATAACTAATTATATACAATCATTAACTACTAAAAAGTACCTTAGATGTATTCACTTACTGGTGTGACAGATGGTTATCTCATAATATACACACAAAGATGCCGCATGCTAATGAGTTGATTGGAGTCCAGCATGATGTCATTGAGTCCAGCGTATATTTAATTCAGAGCTATAGCCACTCCCCTGCCCACCTGCTGCTGGTTCCTATGGAAACAAACTGTCACTCAGCAGCAGGTGGGCGGGGAGAGTCAGGAGCTCATGAATATTCATGACTCATCATTATCAGCTGGAGCTTTTCAGTACAAGATGTTGGCAGATTGACTGGGTCAATTAAAGAAAGTGAGCCAGCATTGTACTAAGAGAATTAATCACTTATTTATGTTGCCCTTAGTTAGGACACCATAAAACTGGTGACAGGTTCCCTTTAATAGCGAAGAGACCACCACAGCCATCTTGATTAAAGATCCAGCATGAAATCTTGCGTGATCGGCCGGTGTCGTGACGTCATAAATCATCAGACAAGATTTTGCGTGGGATCTTCAATCAAGATGGCGGCGGTGGTCACTTTACACTCAAATGGATGAGGTGAATATGTTTTTTTTTACCCCATTTTATTTAAAATCAATTCGTTACCATGAAGCACCAGGGAATTTGGCTTTGCGGCGAATTGAATTTTTCCTGAAATTCGGATCAAAGTCCACTTCAATTCGCTCAACACTAAAACTAGGTTTCGGGAGCTGACCCTTTTGTGAAAAAAAAGTCATCCAAACATTCTTAATTTACGCTGCATGTTTTTAAGCATTCTGTAGGCATTAGTTAATTGTTTGGGGCATTTGTGACCTAATAATGTGTTTGAACATAGAAACATAGAAACATAGAAACATAGAATGTGTCGGCAGATAAGAACCATTTGGCCCATCTAGTCTGCCCAATATACTGAATACTATGGATAGCCCCCGGCCCTATCTTATATGAAGGATGGCCTTATGCCTATCCCATGCATGCTTAAACCCCTTCACTGTATTTGCAGCTACCACTTCTGCAGGAAGGCTATTCCATGCATCCACTACTCTCTCAGTAAAGTAATACTTCCTTATATTACTTTTAAACCTTTGCCCCTCTAATTTAAAACTGTGTCCTCTTGTGGTAGTTTTTCTTCTTTTAAATATGCTCTCTTCCTTTACCGAGTTGATTCCCTTTATGTATTTAAAAGTTTCTATCATATCCCCTCTGTCTCTTCTTTCTTCCAAGCTATACATATTAAGGTCCTTTAACCTTTCCTGGTAAGTTTTATCCTGCAATCCATGTACTAGTTTAGTAGCTCTTCTCTGAACTCTCTCTAGAGTATCTATATCCTTCTGGAGATATGGCCTCCAGTACTGCGCACAATACTCCAAATGAGGTCTCACCAGTGTTCTGTACAGCGGCATAAGCACTTCACTCTTTGTACTGCTTATACCTCTCCCTATACATCCAAGCATTCTGCTGGCAAAAAACATGTGATTTTAATGGCTTTTTTTTTGCAAGCCCTGCATTTTTTTTAGAGAAAAGTATGTACCCCTCTGCAATGTCACTTCCTGTGTAGAACAGTGTGAAAAAAAACATAAAAAAATGCTATGCAAAAATGCGATTAAAACACCTCACTCAGCACTGTGAGATTCATTCTCACGCACGCGTTGTGGGTTGTAGACAGGCAAGGATCACATGCCATATGTATGGCACGTGGTTGGTGTTGAGCGAACTTATGAAAACTTTGATTCGGCTGCTTCGTCAAACTTCACAAAGAAATTTGCTTTGTGAATTACTTTGTCACAAAGCTCTTTTCTTTGTAAGGCTACTTTCACACTAGCGTTTTTTAATGGATCTTTCATGGATCTGCAAAAACGCTTTTGTTACAATAATACAACCGCATGCATCCATCATGAACGGATCCGGTTGTATTATGTGCAGTAAGCCAGATTGTGACTAATGCACACTGGCGCAAAATTAATGGTTTTTAGTTCGTGACGCCAATTGCAATGTGCGCAGGTTATAGTCTCAGGGCCCTTTAAGATGTGATAACTCACGTACCAGGTGAGGAAAGCCAGAGGGGGATAATGTCTCTGTGTAATGTCAACGGTGTCTCCTACCTGGGTATGGCTGGACTCCTGGATCCTGGCTCACTTGCAATAAATTGAGTGTGGTTAATAGGAGTAATTGAGGAATGAATGAGATCCAAACAGGTAATATGATCCAACTTGTCTTTACTTAACGGGTGCAGCATAAATCCATATGAGTACAGCAATAGTCCGTAGGTCCCAGCAGGTATTGGCAATGTATGGCAGGGGTTAATGCCTCTTCTGCTCCTATACTATATGCCTGGAGAATCTGGCAGGTATCTATCTTCTGCTCTGTCTGTGGTCTGCTTGATTTGGGCCTGACCAGTTGAAGGAGGTATTTGGCTTCTCCTGGTCTTTGGATTAGTAACTCACTGTTCTGCTTACAGGGAATGGCTTCCTGGAGATCTGCAGATCTGGAGATGGCTGCTTGCTTGTCAACCAGCTGAGGTAGAAGACTCAGGCTGGGAAGGATGATCCTTGGGCCTCAGCCGAGGCTGGATCCTAGGTTGGGATCCCGCCTTTCTGGGAGCTGCTACCAACACAGCCTTCCCCAAGGAGGGGGCTGGTTCACACTAACTAAACTTCCTTTCCTCCTCATGAGGCAGGATGTGGGAACAGGGGGGGAGCTAGATTGGAATGAACTATTCCAGGCTAGATATACTAACTGAACTAAGATCCTGTTACATACTGATGCCACCTGCTGGTGTACATGGAAATTACAGCAAAATACATAAAACAGGCCTGGATAATGCACATTATGGAGAGAGTGATGCAAACTTATACCAGATGACAATATACATACACTTAACATGTTGTAGCGGGGAGAAAGAGTTTTAGTGACATACTCTGGGATGTTACATATGCCATGACGGATCCATTTTCTATTGTGTCAGAGAAAACTGATCCATCCCCATTGACTTACATTGTGTGTCAGGACGGTCTTACTCCACACCACATCACAGACAGAAAAACGCTGATTGCGGCGTTATACTGTCCACGATGGGACCCCAACCAAATGCAACAGAATGCATTTTGGTGCATTCCATTTTGTTCAGTTTTGTCTCCATTAACAATGAATGGGGACAAAACTGAAGCATTTTCATCTGCTATTGAGATCCTATGACAGATCTCAATAGCAGAATTGAAAACGCTAGTTTGAAAGTAGCCTAAGTAGTGGGTGCAATGACGGCGAACAGTATTTGCGCCCTCTCCTGTCCCGGAAATGGCATAACAAAAAACATACTGAAATCCATTTGAGCGCGAATAGGCTCCCACGGCCATCTTGATTGAAGATCCTGCGCAAAAATGCGATTTTGTTTGAAATCTTCAATCATGATGACTGCGTCTGCCTCTTTGCGCTCAAACGGATGAGTTGAGTATTATTATTTTTTTACCGCCATTTCAGGGAAAATTTATTCATTACCATGAATCAGGAGGAAATTCGGCTTTGCGGCACATCAAATTTTCCCTGAAATTCTGATCGAAGTCCACTTCGGATAATTTGATTGGCACAACACACATGTGGTCCCAGAAGCGCCCACAGCATATAGTTAGACCGGGAGCGGTGTGCTGGCTCGGTAAGGCTAGTTTTACAGTAGTGCTCAAGACATCTCTGGCAGGCTGTTTCGGCAGCCACTACAGCGGTTTTTTTTGGTCCGATTCTCAGCATATTTGCTGGGTTGTGGACGGATCTCTGGATCTCAAAGAAATTTGCAACAACAACAGGGAACGTTCCCTGTGATGTACAGCTATTTGAGGTGTATGAGGAGCTCCCAACTCTCCCGCAACAGATGATGTTGTGGGAAAAAGGATCAGGCAAACTGAATTTTTTTATCTAAGTTCACCCAGGAGATAAGTCGCTGTCAGAAGTGTCTGGTAGCCATTCTTCACTATTTCCTCATTGAAAACATGTAGCTTGCCAGGAGGGAGTCAAGAGAGATAGCATTGGCTGAATCATCACTCGGCTGACAGCTGTGGATGGTGTATTGACAGTTTAAGCCACACACAAAAACTTATATCAGAGATCCATAGCACACAAACCCTAAATATGGTGGTAAAGTATTTCAATGAGGTTACACATATTGGGGGTCATTTATTACTTCACACCAGTTTGATAAATCTCCCCTAATTACTTCTATGGGAGAGTTTTCTAGGCATGCTCTGTTACCTGTGCTCAGGTCATTGTATAAGAAAAGAATAGATAAGCTTTGATAATCACCTATTGTAAATGGTAGATCATCTCTTATCTATACACAGTGGTGATACTATTACAGGCAGGATTTGAGTGACAGATAACCAGGTAACTGCAGTAAAGTGATCTGTAAAGGCCAAGATGTGGCATTTATTATCAGGCTTAGTGGCCAGTGCGAAAATTGCAGTAGTTTATGGTTTTGTGTTTAAATATAGATATTGCCATTAAAAATTTAAAATAACAAAATTCTTTAAAAATATGTTGAAAAATGTGATTTAAACAATAGGTCATTATCTGATGACACATTCCCTTTCAGACTCTTGTGTGAATCCAGAATTAAGCCCCTGGCCTACACAGCAGACATTTAACAAGAATTAAGTGCTTGCAATAATTGCCTGCTCATTACAAAACATCAGAGCTGCATTTACATGCAGCAATCATCTCCGAAATGTGGAGACGAAGGATGGCTCCTGCAGTTGATCATCCCTATAGAGAATCATTGTCTCTGGGAAGCAGACCTCTGTTTGGACAGCACAATCTGCTGAGCACAAATGATAATTTAGGTGGCTGAACCAGCGATCCTTTCACCCAATGAATGAGCATTTGCTTGTTTTTCAGGTGACCAGTGGAACTTTTACCCAGGGCAATAATCAAAAAGGAGAATTCCTAGAAAAACTCCTTCCCAATAGTTGCCCCAATCATTGGCTCATGTTAAGGGGCCTGTAGATATTACGTACAAATGTAGGTATTGGAAATCTTTGTCAATGTTCAATAGATATTCAAATACTGTGTGCAACAAAAGGTCAATGTCTTTGGTGCCTTGAAAACACTGCATTAGATTCTAATTTTTATCAAGAGCTGATTGTCTCATCATATCTGGTAATATATTTTTCTCTTGCATTAAAGGGAGCAGAAGTGTCTAGTAGCCGCTTATCCTCCTCCCAGTTGAAATAAAATGCATGTTTACGTGGGAACCAGTGCCGATAGCTGTTGGCCAAATGATTGTTTATCTCACAGCTATCATATTTCTGTCCATAGAGATAAGACTTTTGACAGTAGACCCTTCCAATAATCTAATGTCTAAGGGGCTGCCAGATGCTCCCTGATGTCTGATGCACAGGAAGCAACGAACAGCCCGGGAAGAGTAGTTTTTTTTTCCTATCCAAAGCTTCATTTTTATCTGAAATTAACTCTGCTCTATTGAAATAGGTGAACGACCGCTAACCGATTATGGGCAGTACCATAGTAAGACCCTCTGATTTCCAAAGCTGTATATATAGTTAGTGTTGACCTAGGCACCAAGTCTGAATATTTCCTATCAGGCCCAACTTTTCAACACAAACTCCCCATCCTCGTGCTCCAATAGTGTCCTACTGCTGCCACCCCCAATACTGTGCCTGATGTGCTCCCCAATGTGCCAAAGTACTATGCGACTGAAAAAATAATGCCCACAGTAGTAATAATGCCCCCTAAAATACCTCCATTAATAATGTCAATATACTGCAGCCAGTAGTAATAATGTTCCCACAGTGCCTCCGGCAATAATAATGCACCCTATAGTGCCTAGTAATAATAATGTCCCCTAAAATGCCCCCAGTAAAACCCCCATTGTGCTCACAGTAATAAGATCTGTATAGTGCTCCAATATTAATGTCCCTTAAAATGAACCCAGTAATAAAAATGCGCCTTACAGTACCCCATATAAACAATATCCTTGGTAATGCCCCTATAGTGTCCCCAGTATTAAAAATGCCCCTTGTAAATCCCCTATAATGTCCTAATATAAAAAATGCCTCCAGTTTTGCCCTCTATAGTGCCCCAATATTTAAAGTCTCCAGTTATGCACCCAATACTAACTCCAGTAATACATATTCCCCCTAAGTGCCCCCAGTAGTGCCCCTATAGTGCTGCCCATAATGGGCCCCACAGAGCCCCCCAGTAATGTCCCACAGTGCCCCCAGTAATGTGCCCCACTATACCTCCTCAGTAATGTCTCCCACAGTGCCCCACCCTCAATGTCCCCAATTGGACAGGGAAGGGGGAAAAAAACTGATACGCACTAAGTCCTGTACCATGCCATCTACAATGCATCCCACAGGCCTCTTCCTGCCTGAGATTCTGGGACACAGGCAGCCAGTCATGATGACGTCACCACTCTAACAGGATTTACTACCTCATAGGCCTCAAGCCTACTAGGTCTGAGGCCTAAGAGGGTGAACCACAGGGCAGGGAACTATTGGCTCCCATGCCCCACAGCAGTATTCAACTGCATCTCCATCCTGGGGGTGGTAATGCAGTTGAATTCAGAAGGGGACTTGTGGACGTAGAGTGCAACCCCCTAACTTACTGGTGCCGTAGGCCTGTGCCCTAGGGTACCTGATTGTAAATATGATCCTGCTGATTTCATATAATTAAAATTTGTACTATGCCCCCCTCTGCCAGTCCCTTCACTGATTCCCCATTGCCAAGCAAATTCAGTGTAAAAAATTAACAATAACATATAAGGCCATTCTCAACGTCTACTTATATCTCTGACCTTATGGTGCAGTACAATCCTCACATGACCTCCTTCTTTGATCTCCTCGTATCTGTTCCTCACACAATCATCTACAAGATATCTCACATTCATCTCACACACTCTGAAACACGCTACCCCATAAGATTCTCCCCACCATCTAAAACTTTCAAAAGCAACCTGAAAATTCACCTCTTCAGGAAAGCCTACAGTCTACAATAAACCTGCTGCCCCTACAAAGCCATCAGAGCAGCTTCTACCCACACCTTCCCCCTTCCTCTTGTATATTGTAAGCTCTTGCGGGCAGGGTTCTCTGTTCCTCTGTATCAGTCTATTGTATTTACTTTTGTATTATATTATATTACATTATATATGTAAAACCTTTTCTCCCTGTAAGTAAACAGAGTCTATTACCAGGAAATTCACTGTTAGGCCTCTTGCCCACAACCATATGCCCTCCGAGATATACAGTCCGTGAGCGGGTCATATGTACCGGAGCGGCATTGATCGTGTGCATGGGATCGCACAGCATCATAGATTACAATGATGCTGTGGACGTCGGACTGCCCGCTGGACTATTGTCCCGCACTCATATGATCATATAAGTGCGGGACAATAGTCCAGCGGGCGGCCCCATGTGCACAGACCGTATATCTCAGAGGGCATACGGTCGTGGGCAAGTAGCCTTAAGCTTGGGCCAAGCCAATCTGTGCACCCATGTTCCTCCTGCTTCCACTTCCATCCTCTCCCTCTGCTTTTCGATTGAACAGCATAGTCATCTTGTCTAGCTCTGATTATTATTAGTAATAACACTAGTAATAGAGAAACATGGTTTTGGGGAGAATAAAAATGCTGTACAGAATAGTACATAGCAACACATGGAGTATCTATGGCCACAGGGACTCTGTACAGCCTCCTGCATATGCATGATGAGACCTAAGGTTGTGGTGCCTTATCCGCAAAATGTATTAGAATTAAAAGTAAAAAAAAAATAAAATTGGAAAAAAGTGTGATTTCCATCAAGTATTCTGTATTAACCTTGCTTAAATACCAAAGGTAAAGATCAGATAAAGGCATATACATAATTAGCAGACCTATCTATATCTCAAGTAACTGATTAGAACAATGTGTCACATTTAAAGGTAAATTGTATGGAACATCACTAGAAAAGGAGGCCTGGCAGAACCGTGTCTGAATACAATGCGCATAGTCTAATAAACTTGCAGAGAAGCAGATTTCATTACAGATTAGAAGAAGGGACAGACGTATAAAGGTTCCATGTACAGGCAGGCAGCATACCAAACACTTTTTGTGCAAGCTTATGCAGCAAATTAAAATATCAAGCCTTCCAACTGATTTCAACAATTTTGTCAGCTTTATTGTCATTCTATCATGTGCCCTCCTTTGCCTGGCAGATAATATAGTGTTTGCAACTTTGTTAATTTACACAGCCTTTAAATCTAATCTTGGGAGCCAGCCTAAAGGGTTTCTTCCGCTATTCAAATGCCGATATAATTGAAATTGTCTACTAAAGGCAGCCACGCAGTAATGACTATTTCACTGTTCTGATTGCATGTCAAGAGTATGTGTGGAGGTATAAACTGAATTAAACCCAGGACGCCACATGGTCACATTGCTTCAGTGCAGCCATGCAATAAACTTGTGTACAATATCTTATGTGTCCTCTATTCACTGTTCTACCAAAGCAAGCCACCACCCACCAATCTGCTGCTCTTGTATCCTTTTCTGACAAAGCTGGTACCAGATTTCTATAGGTCTCCAGAGATAAATTCAAGTCTGGGAAAAGTGCAATATTAATGTTTCCTTTTAGAAATCAGGGACACAAACTAGCTGCACAGTGTAAGAAAGAAGCTTTTGTTGAAACAGTGACTTCTAGGTATATGGCATGTCTCTTGGCTTAAACCTATTGTGCTTTAGGCAGAACCACATTGATCAACTCGGGGGAAATTATTCACAAATTGACTTGTATTGGCCACAGGGGACCAACTATAAAATACTTTCTGTGTTAAGAAATGTTAAGACTGTCGATCTATAGAGCTAGATACCTAGATCAGAGCCTTGTTTGGACACTTCTCTCTCTGGGAAGCCCATGAAATATAGGTTCTGAGCTACAGGGAGTGCTTAGGTCGAACCCACATTGTACTATACACAGTTAACAAAGTATATACCGGTAATTTTAAAACAAGACCAATGAGTCATGAAGGCTTTGCCTTCCTATGGATCAACGTTGTTGGATAACTTAGATTATGGCCTCCATTGGATACAGCAAGCAATAATAATGTCTGTAAAGTGCTGCGGAAAATGTCAGCGCTATATAACTAAATAAATAAGAAGGCTGAATGGATGGATGTCTTTCAGTCATACAAATATGCCTACTATATTACTAGAAATGCTTGATTATGAATATAAAAGTTTTACAATCTATAGTCAAAAAATTTCATATTAATTATTTACAAAAAAACATTTTAAAGTGCAGTATCTGCTACGTATATCCTATTTGCATTAGTTATGTGTCAGAGAAAGACCTAATTCCTTAAGATCACAGGATCTTTGTGTATTATTTTCTGGACGTCCAGCGTTTACTAAAACAGAAAATGTCCATTTAAGCTTAAAGGATAATATGGACAGGCCTCGCCTAGGCGTAATAAGAATACCTGTTTTGTTGGGAGCCTAATTTGCTAATTCTGTACGTTCTTACTGGGAGACCAAATCCATGAGGTCTCCTCTTAATTGAGGCAAATGACCGATGCTCACAATAGCAGCTTACAAATGGTGACTCCTAGTGTTAGTAGTAGCAGCTAATTGATTTGAAATGATAATGATGTTTACATAAGGCATCTATACTGTCTATACTTTACCATTAGGTGATACAAATACAGTCATAGCTTCAAAAACAATTCCATTGTCATTGAGCACTTTGTTTGGTGCGCACACAAACATGTCAACAGGCTAATTAAATGGATTTTTGGGTTGAATGTTGGAATATCAAATAGCTCTAAATCAAGTTAATCCCAATCTATTTGTGTAGTCGTACAGTTCAAAGTGACACAATGCATAATGGAACAGTAAAGATATGAGGCCAAAATGTAGAATAAATGTACCTATAAACATTAGTCTCAAGTTAATTAAAAAAAGGACTATTTCAACCAAAATGACCATTTGTTGGATGAAAGTTAACAATTGTTTTAGCTGACCGTTGTCAGACCATCATGGTCTGAATAGAAGTTGTCTGAGTTAGAAATTTTCATAATATAATCAGATTAAAGATTTTTTTGTTCAAAGCAAGATTATTTATAGAAGAAACATCTTTCTTTAAAAGAACATGTATTGCCAGTTTTAACTGTATAGGCAGCCAAACACATTAGTCTGTAGTGGAGCAAATGAATTTTAACAAAAACGATCATTTGTCGGGTGACTTTAGTAGACCAATGACCATCATCATCTGAAAATAAGATGGCCGTATTTGAATTTTCATCTGGTAGTTGGACAAAGATTGGCCTTGGGAAGAATGTTAATAGAAAGATTGTATGTTCATTCCCTGGTTTTATTGAGCATGCATGGCCACTATGGACTATAATGCATATGGCTGGGTCTGCAAAACGGTTGGTCACCAGATGATCATTTGTTCAACTGCTGTTCAACCATCAACCTCCTTTTATCTAATGTATATGGCCATTAGTGTTGAGCGAATATAAGTATCTGAAGTGGAGTTTCAGGAAAAATTTGATTCGCCGCAAAGTCGAATCTCCTCGTGCTTAGTGGTAACGAATACATTTTTCCTGAAATGGCGGTAAAAAAATAAAAGAAGAATATAAACTCCAGTTTATGCGATTTGATGGCGCCATTATCATTCATAGCAGAACGGAATCTGCACCTACTGAACGTGTGCCTGCGATCCGAATAGTTCCATAAGCGGTACCAGTCTGATGAAGGCCGGATTGTGGCCGAAACGTCACGCATATATGATTTACTCATCAAAGCGCATAAACTGGAGTTTATATTCTTCTTGTTTCTACGGGGTGGGAACCCGACTTCTAGTAGCGTATCTACAAAAGAGTGCCACGAAGTTCTCTCTTCAATACGGTAAAAAATTAAATACATACTCACCTTATCCATTTGAGCGTAAAGAGGCTGTCACGGCCATCTTTATTGAAGATCCTGCACAAAATCTCGTGCATATGACATATGAGATCACCACACTGGCTAGCATAATGATATCATCATGCGCTATGTAAGATTTCACACGGTTAATTAGATCAAGATGGCCGCGGCGGCCTCTTAGCGCTCAAATGGATAAGACAAGTATTTTATATATTTTTTTACCGGATTAACCCCTGAAAGCCCTCACTATTACTCTCAGATACCACGATTAATGCAGCATCTGAAGGGTTCAATGACGGGGGGGTGGGGGGGCGCAATCGCCATTCCCCATTATTGTGCCCGCTACTTACAAAGAAATGCGCTTTGTGACAAAGTAATTAGTCACAAAGCGAATTTCTTTGTGAATTTCTTTGTGAAATTCTGCGAAGCAGCCAAATCAAATTTTTCAAAACTTCTCTCAACACTAATGGCCATCTAAACAGCCTAAAATGTGTATGGCTGTGTCTATGAAATGATTGGTTGCCATGTGATTGCTTGTTCAACAGTTGTTCAGCCATTAATCTACTTCTTCTAATGTATATGGCCTTCTTAATATGAAAGATCTCTACAAACTTGTAGTTACTTGAAGCATTACTGTAAAGGTTGCAATTCTTTATAAGTAATTTATTTCATACACATTTAGAATACCGAGTGGAGGAACGGAGAGGACACAGCATAAATGATTGGTAATGTATTTCACAGTGCTGTGCACAGCAGAAAGATTTTGTGTAACCTGTTATTAACGTTGTATCTGTTCTCCATAGTCCTTTTATTTCCTTTTATAGGTCTTACACTTACGTTTATTGAATAATTTGTGAAAACTTTGCCAAGGACTATGCAAAGCAGACATATATAAACTATTGGTCTCATGAACTTGATTAATAGGCCTTATGTACACGACTGTATCTGTTTTGCTATCTGCAAATTGTTTGCAGAACTATTGACTTCAATGGATCAGCGGTCCGCCTTTTTGCGGGCAAATTTAGGACACGTTCTTTATTTTTTCAGAAGGGACATAAGGATTCAGAAAGCACGCATATCATCTGTGTGCTTTCTGCATCCATTTGTCCATTCCGCAAAAAAATAGAATATGTCAGCAAAATGCGGCCCATGGACCCTTTGAAAGCAATGAGTCCACAAATAAAATGCGGACGGCACATGGACTAAATCAGTATTTTGAAGATCTGCTCTTTGCAGAATGCAAAACAGATACGATTGTGTACGTACATGGGGCCATAAATGGATTCCCAGGAAACCGCACAACCCTATTTGATCTACTTGAAATAGAGTATAATTATTTACCTGACAGATCCCGCACTGTGCTCCTGTTTTCCCAGCCAAGCTCTATTTACCTGGCTGACCTCATCAGCTGCACTGATGAAGCTATCTTCATGGCTGCCACTCTGAAGACATCAGAGCCAAAGTATGGTCACCCAGGGAGTTGGGTGCAACACCAGCCATAATGAGTTGTTGCTACTTAAAGGGCTTTTCCATGTTCAGAGCTGAACCTGGACATATCCCTTTCGTCACCCAGGCAGACCCTCTGAGATTAAATGAAATGGTCCGATGCTAGGGCTTTTTCATTAAATCTGGTGACTTACCGGGTCTCTGCTAGACAGAGGCATCTGCCTAACAGTGAGCCTGGTGATGTAACTGGCACTAATGTGCGGGCTTTAGTCCTGCCCTAGCCTAATAAAATGCTAAAGCTCACCCATTAATGCCGGTGATATCACCAGCAACACTGCTAGGTGGAAGTCTCAGCCTAGCAGTGTAAAAATATAAACAAAAAAGCCCTTGCCCTGTGCAATGCAGAACAGGGGGGCTGCCTGGGTGAAGAAGGGGAGATGTCTGAACCCGGACAATCCCTTTAAATGGATAGTGTTGAATTTGTCTGTTGCCGTTTAAAGTGACAATGTGCCTAATTTCCCTATTGCCTCTAAATAAGTCTGTGCCCTCATTGCAAACTATAACCACCAGGCCTGTCGCCTGTCAAAGATTGTTTGTTGTAACTGTAAGCTTGTTTCCCCACGTGAGTCAAGTAAGTGCTTTGTTTAAAGGGAATCTGCCACCAATATCTCATCTATAAAAGTAACGCTAAGATGCTGTTGTGCACTCAAACATCATTTAAAGCATCACCTTGGTATCTTTATGTGAATTTGTGATCACAAGAAAATATTATTTGTACTATATGCAAATGAGGCACAAAGACCCTAAGCCCATCTCTTCAAAGAGACAAGATGACTGTCATTCCACCTCTGGTAGTTCTGCAATGCCAAAGCCATCAGCACTGTGCGTGTACAGAACATTCAATGAGGCAGACTACCAGCCTGCGCAGGATGTGGACACAGCGGAGTTAGGTGATGTCACAGTCCGAAGGAGACGGCATCAGTGATGTTGCGCAGAGTGCACAGGGAGGCACTGGGAGTGGGAGAATAGGCTGGCTTGGGCTCTTTGAAAGCTTGCAAATATCCTGCTGAGTACTTTGCGCTTTGTTTGCATGCAGTACCAATATGCTTTTCTTGTAATCAGAAATGCACATAAAGATACCAAAGTTAGGCTTGAAACAATGTTGGTGTGCACAGTCGAACCTTAAGATCCCTTTCATGCAATTGCATCTTTCATACACTTTCATGTTACATAGGCAAAATTTTGGTGACAGATTCCCTTTAAGTTACAAATACTTCTGCCTGACTCCTTCCACCATCTGCTAGAGGGCCAGATTTTTTCTGTAAGGTCTGACAACCTTTACAGATTTGACTTATGTGGACAACCATATGGATGTCAAAAAGGCGGTCCTATGTCCCGAACCTTCCTTATGAGCCAAAATAGAGAGCCACGACCCTCTCTGGGTGACCCTAATGTATTACATGATATATACTTCACCTCTGTTCATAAAGGATTCCTAACTTTACTTAATTAAAATCAAATTAACCTTTTTTAATGGTCCAGATAAGAAGTGAAATAATAATGTGTCACATACAGATGCTATTAAATGGAATAGGTAACTGTGCTCCTACACACAAACGTTCACAGCACAGCACAAATGTCTGACACTACGTCAGACGCATTCACACACTGCACACATGCTGCTAAGTGCTCCACCTAGCTCTAAAAACCTTGCTATATTGAATGAAATGTCCTACACAAGGACTTCTAAGCTAATAAGCAACATTGAAGTGGACAACAATTGTTTAAAACAATCAACTGCACCCCAACATGTTTCACCAGATCACTGGCTTCTTCAGGGGTTTGGGCAGAGTTGAAGACAACAGACATGATGGTGGTATATATGCCGCAATTCTGTAATTGATTTGTATGGTAGCCAATTACAGCCCCCCCCCCCCCCCCCTTTTGTAAACTTTCAGAAAAGCACCCCAAAAAGTATGATGTTTCCAAACCTTGCTTCACGGTTAGGGTTTTGTTCTTGGGGTTGTACTAATGCTTCTTCCTCCAAACATGGCGAGTGGAGTTTATACCAAAAAGTTCTATTTTGGTCTCATCTGACCACATGACCTTCTCCCATGCCTCCTACATGGTCATGGGCGAACTTCAACTGGGCCTGGACGTGTGCTGGCATCAGCAGGGGGACCTTGGGTGCCCTGCAGGATTTTAATCCAAGATGGCTTAGTGTGTTACTAAATGGTAATGTTTAAGACTGTGGTCCTAGTTCTCTTCAGGTCATTGACCAGGTCCTCTCGTGTAGTTCTGGGCTGATTCCTGACCTTTCTCAAAATAATCCTTTCTAGAGATGAGCAAATAAAAGTTGACAAAGTGGAATTCAATTCGAATTTCAGGAAAAATTCGATTGGCACCGAATCTGAATTTCCTCACGCTTCGTGGTAACGAATCACATTTTTTCCTAAAATGGCTACTGCACATGTTAGGACATGGAGCAAGGAACTCTGGGAACGAGGGATCACCCACAATGCCATGTATGGAGCCAATCAGCAGCCAGCCCTGTGATGTCACAGCCCTATAAATAGCCTCAGCCATCTTGGATTCAGCCATTTTCCACTGTACTTAGTGCAGGGAGAGACGTCAGCAGGCACTAGGGACAGTGGTAGAAAAGACTTTAAAACTTTTATTTTGCTGTGTAGAAATTCAGGAAAAGTATAGAGAGGAACCATTCCACAGTATTGAAGCAGAACAGGGTTCAGTAGGGGAGTTTACAGCCTGGGAAATAGGAACAATCCTATTACACCTTGCTGCACTGATTGCAGATCCAAATTGCCATTATACAGCTCTGTAATTCCAGCAATCCGTTCCTGTTATTGGGGTGCAAATGCTATTTGATACAGCCATTAACAGGGTTTATTACAAGGAAATATTTATATGTCTTATTTGTCCTTGTGCGGTGCAGTTATATATTCTAAAGCATATTTTGGCTTGTATTAGTGGGAAAAAAGGGCTTATTAGTCGTTGTGTGGTGAAGTGAGAAAATTACAGCCCTTTTTGGAGTGTATTAGTGGCAAAAAATATATATATTTGTTGCTCAGCGGTGCAGTTATATGTTTTAAAGCCTTTTTGGCGTGTATTAGTGGCAAAATATATATATTATTTGCCGTTCAGCGGTGCAGTTATATGTATTAAAGCCTTTTATAGCGTGCATAAGTGGAAAAAAATAAGGGCTTATTTGCCTTTCAGAGGTGCAGTTATATGTTCTAAAGCCTTTTTGGCGTGTATTAGTGCCAAAAAAATATATATTATTTGCCGTTCAGCAGTGCAGTTATATGTTATAAAGCCCTTTTTGGCGTGTATTAGTGGCAAAAAAAATAATATTATTTGCCGTTCAGTGGTGCAGTTATATGTTCTAAAGCCTTTTGTGGCATGTATAAGTGGAAAAAAAATAAGGGCCTATTTGCCGTTCAGCGGTGCAGTTATATTTTCTAAAGCCCTTTTTGGCGTGTATTAGTGGCAAAAAAATATATATTATTTGCCGTTCAGCGGTGCAGTTATATGTTCTAAAGCCATTTTTGGCGTGTATTAGTGGCAAAAAAAAACATAATTTTTTTTTATTCCGTTCAGCGGTGCAGTTATATGTTCTAAAGCCCATTTTGGCATGTAATAGTGGGAAAAAAAAAAGTATTTGCCATTGTGTGATGAAGTGAAAGAATCAGCCCTTTTTTGACATGTATTAGTTGCAAAAAAAAAATATATATATATTTTTTTTTGGGAGTTATTCTTCTCATTTCCATGGTTGCTATCATGTGACCGCATAGACAGGATGTGTTTGTGGCTCAACTTGCGTTCAATTTCAGGTTCAAACACATGATCTATGATCATGTCTATGGACACTCGCGGCCTGTTTGTGTTCCTCCTTCGATGCGATCATGTGATTGCATCACATGTTTCTTTATGTAATAGAAACATAGAAACATAGAATGTGTCGGCAGATAAGAACCATTTGGCCCATCCAGTCTGCCCAATATACTAAATACTATGGATAGCCCCTTATATGAAGGATGGCCTTATGCCTATCCCATGCATGCTTAAACTCCTCCACTGTATTTGCAGCTACCACTTCTGCAGGAAGGCTATTCCATGCATCCACTACTCTCTCAGTAAAGTAATACTTCCTGATATTACTTTTAAACCTTTGCCCCTCTAATTTAAAACTATGTCCTCTTGTAGCAGTTTTTCTTCTTTTAAATATTCTCTCCTCTTTTACCTTGTTGATTCCCTTTATGTATTTAAAAGTTTCTATCATATCCCCTCTGTCTCGTCTTTCTTCCAAGCTATACATGTTAAGGTCCTTTAATCTTTCCTGGTAAGTTTTATCCTGCAATCCATGTACCAGTTTAGTAGCTCTTCTCTGAACTCTCTCCAAAGTATCAATATCCTTCTGGAGATATGGTCTCCAGTACTGAGCACAATACTCCAAATGAGGTCTCACTAGTGCTCTGTAGAGCGGCATGAGCACCTCCCTCTTTCTACTGGTAATTCCTCTCCCTATACACCCAAGCATTCTGCTAGCATTTCCTGCTGCTCTATGACATTGTCTGCCTACCTTTAAGTCTTCTGAAATAATGACCCCTAAATCCCTTTCCTCAGATACTGAGGTTAGGACTGTATCACTGATTTTATATTCTGCTCTTGGGTTTTTACGTCCCAGGTGCATTATCTTGCACTTATCAACATTAAATTTTAGTTGCCATATTTTTGACCATTCCTCTAGTTTTCCTAAGTCCTTTTCCATTTGGTGTATCCCTCCAGGAACATCAACCCTGTTACAAATCTTTGTGTCATCAGCAAAAAGACACACCTTACCATCGAGGCCTTCTGCAATTTCGCTGATAAAGATATTAAACAATATGGGTCGCAGAACAGATCCCTGAGGTACCCCACTGGTAACAAGACCTTGGTCTGAATATACTCCATTGACTACAACCCTCTGTTGCCTGTCCCTCAGCCACTGCCTAATCCATTCAACAATATGGGAGTCCAAGCCCAAAGACTGCACTTTATTGATAAGCTTTCTATGTGGGACAGTATAAAAAGCCTTACTAAAGTCTAGATAAGCGATGTCTACTGCACCTCCTCCATCTATTATTTTAGTCACCCAATCGAAAAAATCAATAAGATTAGTTTGACATGATCTCCCTGAAGTAAACCCATGCTGTTTTTCATCTTTCAATCCATGGAATTTTAGATGTTCCACAATCCTCTCCTTAAGTATGGTTTCCATTAATTTCCCCACTATTGATGTCAGGATTACTGGCCTATAGTTGCCCGATTCCTCCCTACTACCTTTCTTGTGAATGGGCACAACATTTGCTAATTTCCAATCTTCTGGGACGACTCCTGTTGCCAGCGATTGGTTAAATAAATCTGTTAATGGTTTTGCTAGTTCAACGCTGAGCTCTTTTAATAGCTTTGGGTGTATCCCATCAGGCCCCTGTGACTTATTTGTATTAATTTTAGACAGCTGACTTAGAACCTCTTCCTCTGTAAAGACACATGCATCAAAAGATTCATTAGTCTTCTTTCCTAACTGAGGTCCTTCTCCTTCATTTATACTTTGTAAAAACTGAACAGAAATATTCATTGAGGCAGTCAGCTAGTTCTTTATCTTCTTCTATATACCTTCCTTCTTTTGTTTTTAATTTGGTAATTCCTTGTTTTAGTTTCCTTTTTTCATTTATGTATCTGAAGAATGCCTTCTGGCCTTTTTTCCCTGACTGAGCTAATTTCTCTTCTGCCTGTGCTTTGGAAGCTCTTATAACTTGTTTGGCCTCTCTCTGCCTAATCTTATAAATTTGTCTGTCATCCTCGTTTTGTTTTTCTTTATAATTCCTAAATGCTATCTTTTTGTTTTTAATGATTTTGGCCACTTCTGCTGAGTACCACAGTGGTCTCTTCCTTTTTTTGCTTTTACTGACAAGCCTAATGCAATTTTCTGTTGCCTTCAATAGTGCCACTTTTAAGTAGTCCCATTTCTCCTGGACTCCAATGAAACTGTTCCAGTCTGATAGGGACTTGTATACCACTAATCTAATTTTAGAAAAGTCTGTTTTTCTAAAATCTAAAACTTTTGTTTTTGTGTGGTGTGACTCAGTCACTGTACTTATAGTAAACCACACTGACTGGTGATCACTAGATCCCAAGCTTTCCCCTACAGTAATATCAGATACCAAATTCCCATTTGTGAATACTAAATCTAAAATGGCCTCCTTCCGGGTTGGCTCCTCCACTACTTGCTGTAGAGATAATCCCAGTAGGGAATTTAGAATATCTGTACTCCTGGCAGAACTAGCTATTTTGGTTTTCCAGTTTACATCTGGAAGATTGAAGTCTCCCATAATGATAACTTCCCCCTTCAATGTCATTTTAGCTATTTCCTCAACTAGTAGATCATCTAATTCTTTGACTTGGCTAGGTGGTCTATATATCACACCTACACGAGTGACCTTCTGATTATCAAGCTGCACGGTAACCCAAACTGACTCTAAATTGTTCTCGCTAACTTGTATCAAATTAGATTTTATGTTATCTTTCACATACAGGGCCACCCCTCCCCCCTTCTTGCCTTCTCTGTCTTTCCTGTATAGAGAGAACCCTGGTATTGATATATCCCAGTCATTACTCCCCTTGAACCACGTCTCAGTAACAGCCACTACATCTATATTCTCAGATGCCATTATAGCCTCAAGTTCATTGATCTTATTCCCTAGACTGCGAGCATTTGTAGACAAGACTCTGAGCTTGTCATTCCTTAACCTTTGTGCTACTGGCCTCTTCTGGCATTGTCCCGGGGGGCAGTTGGACTGCTGGATTATCACTCTTTTGCCCCCCTTTCCTAGTTTAAATGCTTCTTAGCAAATACCTGGAACTGTTCACCGTTCAGCGATGCAGTTATATGTTCTAAAGCACTTTTTTGAGTGTATTAGTGGCACACAAAAAAAGTATTTGCTGTTGTGTGGCAAAGTGAGAAAACGACAGCCGTTTTTTTTTGCGTGTATTAGTGGCAAAAAATACATATTTGCCGTTCAGCGGAGCAGTTATATGTTCCAAAGCCCTTTTTGGCATGCATTAGTGGCAAAAAAAAGTATTTTCCGTTGTGTGGCAAAGTAAGAAAATTACAGCCCTTTTTTACATGTATTAGTGGTAAAAAATATATATATTTGCCGTTCAGCAGTGCAGTGATATGTTCTAAAGCCTTTTGTGGCATGTATAAGTGGGAAAAAAGGGCTTATTAGCCGTTGTGTGGTGAAGTGAGAAAAATACTGACTTTTTTGGGGTGTTTTCATTTCCTTTTTATTTATTTCTTTGATCTAACAGTATGTTAGACAGAGAAGTGTCAGGTCTCAGGTCAGGCAGGTCCTATGCTAAACCTACCTATGCCATTGGGCATCTATGTTCAGGAGCGCAGACTCTGCACATATAGTGTGTTGCTCCTAGTCACCTCTATTTGCATCCAGCAACCAATGTGAAAAGGAGCAAGCACACCTATATGTACCACCTAATCAAGGCAGTTTGTTTGATAGGAAGGGCAAAAGTGCACAGGAATGCTACTCCCAAGATAAAATAGGAGCGCATTCACTCTTGAAGGTGCCACTCCCTCAAGCATATACTACATAATAAACAAAAATCACAGAAAAGAGAAAAAAAACAAAGATAAAAACATCCTGCACGACATGATGAATAAATGTGCGGATGTCCCTGGCTACAGACCCAGCTTGTATAGTGTGCTGCTCTTAGTCACCTCTATGTGCATCCAGCAACCAATGAGAGGAGGAACAAGCACACCTATATGTAACACCTGATCAAAATATATTTTTAAGAGTCTCATATTTTATTACATCAGAGTGAGGGCTTAGTCCATATATAATGCTTGCATCTATTTTGTTAGTGCATTATTAGCTTTTTTTTCAGTGATTTTTTTTTCTTCATAAATGTAGCCAGGGACATCCGCATATCGTGCAGGATGTTTTTATCTTAGTTTTTTCTCTTTTCTGTGATTTTTCTAAATTATATAGTATATGCTTGAGGGAGTGGCACCTTCAAGTGTAAATGCGCTCCTATTAAAAATGCCATGAAATGAACATGAATGCCAGTAGCAAAAAAAAAATACTTGTCCTGTGTCTCATATTTCATACCTTTCCCAACCTTCAAAATCTGGATCTGGCAAAAAGCCAGTGAAAACCAAAAAAAAGAACACATAATAGTGCCGAACAATGGCACCAAAAACCTAGGTGTGAAAGGACCCTAAAGTAAAACTGTTAGTAGAAGTTGATAACTATGACTTAGGACTGTAGCCTATATGAACAAGCTGCACAACCCCCAAACTACAATGGGCTGTTTCCGAATGTATTTTAAGTGTTTTCAGAGTGTGAATTTGCAATTTTTTTTCAATATTCAGCAGTATTTATTATATAAATACCAACTGTCAGGTCAATTTACATGTTTAGTCTTTGGTTCAGGTTCCACGAACCTGCTTCCAGGATATAAAAGGCCCACGGTTAACCATGGCTGATTCAGGAAAGAGAAGCTTGGAATAATTCTAAACCCTTATAGCAATAGAATATGTGCAGGTTATCATGTGCTATAATTTTTGCAAAAGATAAGCAACACAGGGCCCTGAGGTGCTTTATCTCATATCACCATGGTGTAATGCTTAGCCCTCAGATCCATGGTATAAATTAGTTACCACATCAATCAATAGAAAAATAAATACATTACCCATTGATTTGCATGGCTCATAGAGCTAAATATTGTAAAATATTCAGTGTTAGCCAAATAACCAATGCTAGCATTAGCCTTAGTAAGGAATTTTAGTAATGTTTCCAATACTTTGTTGTTGGTTTTCATTTTCTTATATAATAGGTTGTACAACTATATTTGTTACAGTATAGCTAGCTAGATAGATAGATAGATAGATAGATAGATAGATGATAGATAGATAGATAGATAGATAGATAGATAGATAGATAGATAGATAGATAGTACAATTGAGCTTAAAGGGCTTCTGTCACCCCCCAAAACTCATTTTTCATTTTTGGGCATATTAAAATCCTTATTGTACGACTATTCAATATATAGGGCTCTTTCACACTTGCGTTGTTGTCTTCCGGCATAGAGTTCCGTCGTCGGGGCTCTATGCCGGAAGAATCCTGATCAGGATTATCCTAATGCATTCTGAATGGAGAGAAATCCGTTCAGGATGCATCAGGATGTCTTCAGTTCCGGAACGGAACGTTTTTTGGCCGGAGAAAATACCGCAGCATGCTGCGCTTTTTGCTCCGGCCAAAAATCCGGAACACTTGCCGCAAGGCCGGATCCGGAATTAATGCCCATTGAAAGGCATTGATCCGGATCCGGCCTTAAGCTAAACGTCGTTTCGGCGCATTGCCGGAGCCGACATTTAGCTTTTTCAGAGTGGTTACCATGGCTGCCGGGACGCTAAAGTCCTGGCAGCCATGGTAAAGTGTAGCGGGGAGCGGGGGAGCAGTGTACTTACCGTCCGTGCGGCTCCCCGGGCGCTCCAGAGTGACATCAGGGCGCCCCAAGCGCATGGATCATGTGATCACATGGATCACGTCATCCATGCGCATGGGGCGCTCTGACGTCACTCTGGAGCGCCCCGGGAGCCGCACGGACTGTAAGTATACCGCTCCCCCGCTCCCCGCTCCCCGCTCCTTCTATGGCAACCAGGACTTTAATAGCGTCCTGGGTGCCATAGTAACACTGAACGCATTTGGAAGACGGTTCCGTCTTCAAATGCTTTCAGTACACTTGCGTTTTTCCGGATCCGGCGTGTAATTCCGGCAAGTGGAGTACACGCCGGATCCGGACAACGCAAGTGTGAAAGAGGCCTTACCTTGTTCTGTGGCTTCGTTTCATAAAAAATCTAGCTTTTAAAATATGCAAATGACTTCACTACCAGCAAGTAGGGCGTCTACTTGCTGGTAGCCGCCGCATCCTCCTTTTAAAAAAATGCCCCCTCCTCCAGTTGATTGACAGGGCCAGCGAGCGCTCTCCTCCTCCGGCTGGCCCTGTCTGCAATTCAAATCCCGCGTCTGCGCCTTACGTGTCTTCATTCAGCGCAGGCGCTCTGAGAGAAGGACGCTCGCTTCCTCAGCACTTCCTCAGTGCGCCTGCGCCGATGACGTCTTCTCTTTCGGGTTTAGAGGAGACGTCATCGGCGCAGGCGCACTGAGGGAGTGCTGAGGAAGCGAGCGTCCTTCTCTCAGAGCGCATGCGCCGAATGAAGACACATAAGGCGCAGGCGCGGGATTTGAAACGCTGACAGGGCCAGCCTGAGGAGGAGAGCGCTCGCTGGCCCTGTCAATCAACTGGAGGAGGGGGCGTTTTTTTAAAAGGAGGATGCGGCGGCTACCAGCAAGTAGACGCCCTACTTGCTGGTAGTGAAGTCATTTGCATATTTTAAAAGCTAGATTTTTTATGAAACGAAGCCACAGAACAAGGTAAGAGCCCTATATAGGGAATAGTCGTACAATAAGGATTTTAATATGCCCAAAAATGAAAAATGAGTTTTGGGGGGTGACAGAAGCGGGTTCTCTGAGATTTTATAATTGATGACCTACCATAGGATAGGTCATCAATATCAGGTTAACGGGGATCCAACACCCCACATCCCCGACAATCAGCTGTTTGGAAGTAGCCAGAAATAGTCATTGAAACTACACAGCTCTATACACTGTATAGCAAAAAGAGACGGTTACTGCAGTACTGCTCGCATTCAATTAAATGGGAGTAGCTCTGCATTAACCAGCTGTGTCCACCACACATTGGACAGAGCCATGGACAAACCCCTTTAAGATAGAGTTGATATGGATAAATGTGATAAAAATTTGTACATAACAAAATAAATTTTTAACAAGTTGTGGACCTCCTGTAGACTATATGAGTATGGGTAGTCCACATTCTCATACATGTCATTGCATAGTTAGCAACTGCATGGACATGGTCAGTGACTTACAGGGTCCCCAGCGCTAAGTTTTTCTCCAGTCCTGGCAAGCATATGATTACTGGGGGCTGGGTGCCTGGAAGATCAGCTCTGCAATGAGGCTCAGCAGCCTTGTAAGACCCATGGGGGCTGTATTTCCCCTGTAACTGGGGCTAATAAGTTTGTCCCTGTTACAGGAGAAATCAGCAACTACAACAAAAATGTAATGGTAAATTCCTCCAAAGGTCTTGATTGACTTTATTAGCGATGAGTGGCAGGGGCTATATACGAATTTGCGATATTTTATGAATAAATTTGCGAATATTTGTCATATATTCGTGAATTTGCAAATTCGAGATAATTTTCTTGATTGCGAAAAATAGGCAATGTAAAATTCACGTAATGCGCGCAAAATACAGGTGAGGGTCACATTTGATACGTTTTTCAAGCTTCTAGAAGTTTCCTGAGACTAGAGAAAATGGTTGGCACGGCAGAACATTAAAAATGCCTTTTAGGGTTGAGTGAACCCAAACTGCATTTGTGACACTGAAATACAAGCTTTAAATACTGCAATTATATTTTGGATTAAAAAAAAATGCCATTTTGGGCAAAATAATACATTTGCGGCTTTTGCTGCATTTCTGACAGTCCAATACAGCCGTTAGATACTGCTGTTATATTGTGGTTTTAAAAAAAACACAGATTTTTTGCAAGACCCTACATCTGGGGCCTTTGCTGCATTTGTCACAGTGAAATACAAGCTTTAAATACTGCAATTATATTTTGGTTTAAAAAAAACAGCCATTTTGGGCTAAGTTAATACATTTGCGGCCTTTGCTGCATTTCTGACAATCCAATACAAGCGTTAGATACTGCTGTTATATTCTGGTTTTAAAAAAACACCCATTTTTTGCAAGATAATACATTTGCGGCCTTTGTTGTATTTGTCACAGTGAGATACAAACTTTAAATACTGCAATTATATACTGGGTTAAAAAAAACACCTATTTTTTGCAAGACCCTACAACTGGGGCCTTTACTGCATTTGTCACAGTGAAATACAAGCTATACATACTGCAATTATATACTGGGTTTAAAAAAAAAAACACCCATTTTTTGCAAGACCCTACAACTGGGGCCTTTTCTGCATTTGTCACAGTCTAATACAAGCTTTAAATACTGCAACTATATACTGGGTTTTAAAAAAAAAGACCAATTTTGGGCAAGATAATACATTTGAGGCATTTGTTGCATTTGTGACAGTGAAATACAAACTTTAAATACTGCAATTATATTCTGGGTTGAAAAAAATTACTTTTTTTGCAAGACCCTATATCTGGGGCCTCTGTTGCATTGGTCACAGTGAAATACAAACTTTAAATACTGCAATTATATACTGGGTTTAAAAAACACCCTTTTTTTTTTGCAATACCCTACATCTGGGGCCTTTGCTGCATTTGTCACAGTGAAATACAAACTTTAAATACCTCAATTATATACTGGGTTAAAAAAAACACCAATTATTTGCAAAACCCTACATTTGGGGCCTTTGCTGCATTTGTCACAGAAAAATACAAGCTTTAAGTACTGCAATTATATTCTGGGTTAAAAAAAAACCACCCATTTTGGGCAAGATAATACATTTGCGGCCTTTGTTGCATTTGTGACAGTGAAATACAAGCTTAAATATTGCAATTATATACTGGGTTGAAAAAAACACCCATTTTTTGCAAGACCCTAATCTGGGGAATTTTCTGCATTTGTCACAATGAAATACAAGCTTTAAATACTGCAATTATATACTGGGTTTTTAAAAAAAAAAAACACCCATTTTGGGCAAGATAATACATTTGAGGCATTTTTGCATTTGTGACAGTGAAATACAAGATTTAAACACTGCAATTATATTCTGGGTTGAAAAAAATAACTTTTTTTGCAAGACCCTATATCTGGGGCCTTTGTTGCATTGGTCACAGTGAAATACAAACTTTAAATACTGCAATTATATACTGGGTTTAAAAAACACCAATTTTTTTGCAAGACCCTACATCTGGGGCCTTTGCTGCATTTGTCACAGTGAAATACAAGCTTTAAATACTGCAATTATATTCTGGGTTCAAAAAAAATATTTTTTTGCAAGACCCTATATCTGGGGCCTTTGTTGCATTTGTCACAGTGAAATACAAACTTTAAGTATTGCAATTATATACTGGGTTAAAAAAAAAACACCAATTATTTGCAAAACCCTACATCTGGGGCCTTTGCTGCATTTTTGACAATCCAATACAAGCGTAAGATACTGATGTTATATTCTGGTTTTTAAAAAACACCCATTTTTTGCAAGATATTATATTTGCGGCCTTTGTTGCATTTGTCACAGTGAAATACAAACTTTAAATACTGCAATTATATACTGGGTTTAAAAAAAAACACCCATTTTTTTGCAAGACCCTACATCTGGGGCCTTTGTTGCATTTGTCACAGTGAAATACAAGCTTTAAAGGGATTCTGTTACCAAGTTTTAGGTTATAGAGCTGCGCACATGCACGGCTAGATTGCCACTAGCATGTCCGCAATATACCGGTCCTAAAGGGCTGTGTGCTTTTATTTTCTTTAAAAAAGGATTTTAGAGATATGTAAATTAGTCTTGTAAGGTGCCCAAGGGTCTGTACGAACCTTCCTGGTGCCCAGCCACGCCCGCCTGTGAAGGAGCCCAGCACCGCCTATGTCCTCCGAATCTCCTCCTTTCGTCACAGTTAGATAGCCGTAATCTCGCGATGCGCGAGCTCACGCATGCACAGTGCCAGTATAGTGTTCCTTCCCTGTGTTGGCATCAGCCTCAGGGAAGGAACTGCGCATGCGTGAGCTCGCTCATTGCAATATTACGGCTATCTATCGATGACGAAAGGAGGAGATTCGGAGGACATAGGCGGTGCTGGGCTCCTTAACAGGCGGGCGTGGCTGGGCACCAGGAAGGTTCGTACAGCCCCTTGGTCACCTTGCAAGACTAATTTACATATCTCTAAAATCCTTTTTTAAAGAAAATATAAGCACACAGCCCTATAGAACTGGTATATTGCGGACATGCTAGCGGCGATCTGGCCGTGCATGTCCGTATCTCTATAGCCTAAAACTTGGTGACAGAATCCCTTTAACCCCTTAAGGACCTAGGACGTACCGGAACGCCCTATTTCCCGAGTCCTTAAGGACCCAGGACGGTACGTCCTGACTTAAAATCTGTATTCCGGCGCCCCAGGGGTTAATTGGAACGGGATTTCGGCTGAAATCATTCAGCCGGCATCCCGTAACAATGCAGGGGGGGGTCATTTGACCCCCCCGTATCGGCGATCGCAGTAAACCGCAGGTCAATTCAGACCTGCGGTTTGCTGCGCTTTTTGCAGTTTCTGATCGCCGCGGTCCCTGACCGCGGGGATCAGAAACTTTAGAGTGGCTAAAATAAATATTTTTCACCCCCCCCTGCACCCCTGCACGATTTTATGCCGGAGGGTGGTGCGGGGGGGGGGGTGTCGCAGGCGGTGGGGGCGTTGCGGGAGGCGGGCGGTGCGGCAGGCGGGATCGCGATCCCCCGCCCCCGCCTCCCCATGAACGATCATTGGCTTCTAGTGGTTGTACCAGGGTGCCAGCACATTTCTGGCACCCTGGTATAAACGGCTGACATCTGTGAAGATGTCAGCCGTTTAACCCTTTCCATACCGCGGTCTGTACGGACCGCTGTATGGAAAAAGTTAACTGTCATCGGTCAGGGAGCTCCCTCCCTCTCCATCGGGGGGCTGCTGTGCCTTTGCAGCCCCCCGATGGAGAGGGAGAGAGCCCCCAGAGAGCCCCCCTCAGCCCCGTGCTTACCCTTCCCCGTCTGCAAAGTTCTGAGCAGACGGGGAGGGTTCCCATGGCAACAGGACGCCTGCTCAGGCGTCCTGCTGTCCATGGTGCTGAACAGATCTATGCTAAAAGCACAGATCTGTTCAGTGTAAGTAAAATACAGTACAGAACAATATATATTGTTCTGTACTGTATTATACAGACACCAGACCCACTGGATCTTCAAGAACCAAGTGGGTCTGGGTCACAAAAATGTAAAAAAAAGTTAAGATAAAAAAAAAAACATTTATCACTGAATAAAAATTAAAAAAATAAAATAAACTACACATATTAGGTATCGCCGCGTCCGTAACGACCTGATATATAAAATGGTCATGTTACTTTCCCCGCACGGTGAACGCCATAAAAATAAAAAAATAAAAACTATGAGAAAATTGAAATTTTGCCCACCTTACTTCCCAAAAAAGGTAATAAAAGTGATCAAAAAAGTCGCATGTACGCCAAAATAGTACCAATCAAACCGTCATCTCATCCCGCAAAAAATGAGACCCTACTCAAGATAATCGCCCAAAAGCTGAAAAAACTATGGCTCTTAGACTATGGAGACACTAAAACATGATTTTTTTTTTTTCAAAAATGAACTCATTCTGTAAAACTTACATAAATAAAAAGAAAGTATACATATTAGGTATCGCCGCGTCCGTATCGACCGGCTATATAAAAATATCACATGACCTAACCCCTCAGATGACCACCGTAAAAAAATAAAAATAAAAACAGTGTAAAAAAAGCAATTTTTTGCCATCTTACGTCACAAAAAGTGTAATAGCAAGCGATCAAAAAGTCATATGCACCCCAAAATAGTGCCAATCAAACCGTCATCTCATCCCGCAAAAAATGAGACCCTACTCAAGATAATCGCCCAAAAACTGAAAAAACTATGGCTCTTAGACTATGGAGACACTAAAACATTTTTTTGGTTTTAAAAATGAAGTTATTGTATAAAACTTACATAAATAAAAAAAAAAGTATACATATTAGGTATCGCCGCGTCCGCGACAACCTGCTCTATAAAAATACCACATGATCTAACCTGTCAGATGAATGTTGTAAATAACAAAAAAAAAAAACGTGCCAAAAAAGCTATTTCTTGTTACCTTGCTGCACAAAAAGTGTAATATAGAGCAACCAAAAATCATATTTACCCTAAACTAGTACCAACAAAACTGTCACCCTATCCCGTAGTTTCTAAAATGGAGTCACTTTTTTGGAGTTTTTACTCTAGGGGTGCATCAGGGGGGCTTCAAATGGGACATGGTGTCAAAAAAAACAGTCCAGCAAAACCTGCCTTCCAAAAACCGTATGGAATTCCTTTCCTTCTGCACCCTGCCGTGTGCCCGTACAGCAGTTTACGACCACATATGGGGTGTTTCTGTAAACTACAGAATAAGGGCCATAAATAATGAGTTTTGTTTGGCTGTTAACCCTTGCTTTGTAACTGGAAAAAAAATATTAAAATGGAAAATCTGCCAAAAATGTGAAATTTTGAAATTGTGTCTCTATTTTCCATTAAATCTTGTGCAACACCTAAAGGGTTAACAAAGTTTGTAAAATCAGTTTTGAATAGCTTGAGGGGTGTAGTTTCTTAGATGGGGTCACTTTTATGGAATTTCTAATCTAGGGGTGCATCAGGGGGGCTTCAAATGGGACATGGTGTCAAAAAACCAGTCCAGCAAAATCTGGCTTCCAAAAACCAAACCGCGCACCTTTCACTCTACGCCCTACTGTGTGCCCGTACAGTAGTTTACGGCCACATATGGGGTGTTTCTGTAAACGGCAGAGTCAGGGAAATAAAGATACAATCTTGTTTGGCTGTTAACCCTTGCTTTGTTAGTGGAAAAAATGGGTTAAAATTGAAAATTAGGCAAAAAAATGAAATTCTCAAATTTCATCCCCATTTGCCAATAACTCTTGTGCAACACCTAAAGGGTTAACGACGTATGTAAAATCAGTTTTGAATACCTTGAGGGGTGTAGTTTCTTAGATGGGGTCACTTTTAGGGAGTTTCTCCTCTAGGGGTGCATCAGGGGGCTTCAAATGGGACATGGTGTCAAAAAACCAGTCCATAAAAATCAGCCTTCCAAAAACCAAACGGCGCACCTTTCACTCTACGCCCCGCTGTGTGGCCGTACAGTAGTTTACGGTCACATATTGGGTGTTTCTGTAAACGGCAGAGTCAGGGCAATAAAGATACAATCTTGTTTGGCTGTTAACCCTTGCTTTGTTAGTGGAAAAAATGGGTTAAAATGAAAAATTTGACAAAAAAATGAAATTCTCAAATTTCCTCCCCATTTGCCAATAACTCTTGTGCAACACCTAAAGGGTTAACAATGTATGTAAAATCAGTTTTGAATACCTTGAGGGGTGTAGTTTCTTAGATGGGGTCATTTTTGGGTGGTTTCTATTATGTAAGCCTCGCAAAGTGACTTCAGACCTGAACTGGTCGCTAAAAATTGAGTTTTTGTAAATTTCTGAAAAATTTCAAGATTTGCTTCTAAATTTCTAAGCCTTATAACATCCCCAAAAAATAAAATATCATTCCCAAAACAATTCAAACATGAAGTAGACATATGGGGAATGTAAAGTTATCACAATTTTTTGGGGTATTACTATGTATTACAGAAGTAGAGAAACTGAAACTTTGAAATTTGCTAATTTTTTTCAAATTTTTGGTAAATTAGGTATTTTTTTGTGCAAAAAAAATAATTTTTTTGACTTCATTTTACCAGTGTCATGAAGTACAATATGTGACGAAAAAACAATCTCAGAATGGCCTGGATAAGTCAAAGCGTTTTAAAGTTATGAGCACTTAAAGTGACACTGGTCAGATTTGCAAAAAATGGCCTGGTCCTTAAGGTGAAAATGAGCCCGGTCCTTAAGGGGTTAAATACTGCAATTATATATTGGTTAAAAAGAAACACCCATTTTGGGCAAAATAATACATTTGCGGCCTTCGCTGCATTTCTGACAGTCTAATACAAGCGTTAGATACTGCTGTTATATTCTGATTTTAAATAAACACCCATTTTCGGCAAGATAATACATTTGTGGCCTTTGTTGCATTTATGACAGTGAAATACAAGCTTAAATATTGCAATTATATACTGGGTTGAAAAAAACACCCATTTTTTGAAAGACCCTACATCTGGGGCCTTTGCTGCATTTCTCACAGTGAAATACAAGCTTTAAATACTGCAATTATATAATGGGTTTTAAAAAAACACCAATTATTTGCAAAACCTTAGATCTGGGGCCTTTGCTGCATTTGTCACAGTGAAATACAAGCTTTAAATACTGCAATTATATTTTGGTTTAAAAAAAAACACCCATTTTGCTGCATTTGCGACAGTACAATTATCATTCAAAAGAGCGTTTCTACAGGGAGTAACAAAAAAAAAACTTCAAAAAAGCTAAATTTAGCGAGAAACCATAGGCCTAACTAACTGGGACAAAGTCCTCAGAAATAAAAATACAGCCACAAAATGGGATATATTTTAAAGCATCCTAAAATCTCATTGTGAGAGGTACATACCGTATGGGAATAAAAGTTTAAGGAACAAAAAGAAACCAATGTGGATAAATAGAACTGTAAAGAAAGCAATGCATGACAAAAAGAAAGCATATAAATCACTAAAACAGGAGGGTAGCACGGAAGCACTCAAAAACTATAAGGGAAAAAATAGAACATGTAAAAAACAAATAAAAGCGGCCAAACTAGAGACCGAGAGATTAATTGCCAAAGAGAGTAAAACTAACCCTAAAATGTTCTTCAATTATATAAATGTTAAAAAGTATAAATCTGAAGGTGTCAGCTCTTTAAAGAGTAATGAGGGGGGAGACGCAGAAAGCGACGAGGAGAGAACAAAGCTGTTAAATATTTTTTTTCTCCAATGTATTCACTGAGGGAAATAAACTGTCAGATGAAATGCTGAATGTAAAAATAAATTCCCCATTAAATGTGTCCTGTCTGACCCAGGAAGAAGTACAACAGCGACTTAAAAAGATTAAAATAGACAAATCGCCAGTACCGGATGTCAGAAACCCCCGTATACTAAGGGAATTAAGTAATGTCATAGCCAGACCCTTATTTCTGATATTTGAGGACTCTATACTGACAGGGAATGTCCCACAGGATTGGAGCATAGCAAATTTGGTGCCAATATTCAAAAAGGGTCCAAAAACAGAGCCTGGAAACTATAGGCCGGTAAGTTTAACATCCGTCGTGGGTAAACTGTTTGATGGTTTTCTAAGAGATGCTATCTTAGAGCATCTCAACTAAAATAAGCAAATAATGCCATATCAGCATGGCTTCATGAGGGATTGGTCATGCCAAACTAATTTAATCCGTTTCTATGAGGAGGTAAGTTCTAGACTTGACAGCGGCGAATCAATGGATGTCGTATATCTGGACTTCTCCAAAGCATTTGACACTGTACCACATAAAAGGTTAGTATATAAAATGAGAATGCTCGGACTCGGAGAAAATGTCTGTATGTGGGTAAGTAACTGGCTGAGTGATAGAAAACAGAGGGTGGGTATTAACGGTACACACTCAGATTGGGTCACTGTCACTAGTGGGGTACCTCAGGGGTCAGTATTGGGCCCTATTCTCTTCAATATATTTATTAATGATCTTGTAGAAGGCTTGCATAGTAAAATATCAATTTTCGCAGGTAGCACTAAACTGTGTAAAGTAATTTACACTAAAGAGGACAGTATACTACTACAGAGGGATCTGGATAGATTGGAGGCCTGGGCAGATAAGTGGCAGATGAGGTTTAACACTGACAAATGTAAAGTTATGCACATGGGAAGGAATAATGCAAGTCACCCATACATACTAAATGGTAAAACACTCGGTAACACTGACATAGAAAAGGATGTAGAATTTTAATAAACATCAAACTAAGCTGCAAAAACCAGTGTCAGGCAGCTGCTGCCAAGGCCAATAAGATAATGGGTTGCATCAAAAGGGGCATAGATGCCCGTGATAAGAACATAGTCCTACCACTTTACAAATCGCTAGTCAGACCACATACGGAGTACTGTGTACAGTTCTGGGCTACTGTGAACAAGGCAGACATAGCACAGCTGGAGAGGGTCCAGAGGAGGGCAATTAAAGTACTAACTGGAAGGGGGCAACTACAGTACCTTGAAAGATTATCAAAATTAGGGTTATTCACTTTAGAAAAAAGACGACTGAGGGGAGATCTAATTACTATGTATAAATATATCAAGGGGCAGTACAGAGATCTATCCCATCATCTATTTATCCCCAGGACTGTGACAAGGGGACATCCTCTGCGTCTGGAGGAAAGAAGGTTTGTACACAAACATAGAAGAGGATTCTTTACGGTAAGAACAGTGAGACTATGGAACTCTCTGCCTGAGGAGGTGGTGATGGTGAGTACAATAAAGGAATTCAAGAGGGGCCTTGATGTATTTCTGGAGTGTAATAATATTGCAGGCTATAGATACTAGAGAGGGGTCGTTGATCCAGGGAGTTATTCTGATTGCCTGATTGGAGTCGGGAAGGAATTTTTTATTCCCCTAAAGTGGGGAAAATTGGCTTCTACCTCACAGGTTTTTTTTTTGCCTTCCTCTGGATCAACTTGCAGGATGACAGGTCGAACTGGATGGACAAATGCCTTTTTTCGGCCTTATGTACTATGTTACTATGTTAAATACAAGCGTTAGATACTGCTGTTATATTCTGGTTTAAAAAAAACACTCTTTTTGGGCAAGACCCTACATCTGGGGCCTTTGCTGCATTTGTCACAGTCAAATACAACCAGTCAATACTGCAGTTACATTGTTGGTTGACAAATGAAAAATTTTTGTGACCGTGAAGTAATTGTATAAAATTCACCTGTCACACTAGTGTATGACCTCAGTGAACTTAATTATTGACTATTGGCGGTTACATTGTCGTCTGACATAAACCATCTTGGTGGGTGAACGCAAAGAATGAGGAGAGCGTCAAATAAGGGACATGGCCCCGGTTGTGGTGCTGCTGGTGTTGCTCCTGTTGCAGGGAGAGGACGTGGTCGATCTGTGCCAGCTACACGCACAAGTAAAACACCTTCCTCAGGTGCGAGTAGGCGACAGAACCTTCAGCGTTATTTGGTAGGGCCGAATGCGGCTCTACGACTGGTGAGTCCAGAACAAGTACAGGCGATAGTAGATTGGTTGGCTGACAGTGGATCCAGTTCCTTCACATTGTCTCCCACCCACTCTTCTGCTGAAAGATCAGAGTTGGCACCTGCAGCACATGTCCATCAGTCCTTCACCTCACCCCCTTGCAAATCAGCCAAGCAGTCTGAGCCCCAAGTCATGGAGCAGTCTCTTCTGCTTTTTTATGACTCTGCTAGCAGGGTTTTTCATGGCCATCACATTGCCCTGCCCCAGAAGTGGAAGAGATTGAGTGCACCAATGCCCAACCACTTATGTTTCAGGATGAGTACATGGGAGAACCACCGCAGCTCGTCTCAGATGATGACGAAACACAGGTGCCAACTGCTGTGGCTTTCTGCAGTGTGCAGGCTGACAAAGAGGACAGGGGTAAAGACTGGGTAGAAGATGATGTGGAGGACGATGAGGTCCTCGACCCCACATGGAATCAAGGTCATACGAGTGACCTGTGTAGTTTGTAGGAAGAGGCGGTGGTCGCACAGAGCCACCGGCACAGTAAAAGAGGGAGCAGGGTGCAAAAGCGGAGACAGTATGTCTGCTACTGCCCATCGCAGCAAGGGCCCGAACAGACCAAAGACATCTCCAAGGAGTTCCCTGGCGTGGCAGTTCTTCAGACAATGTGCTGACGACAAGACACGGGTGGTTTGCACGATGTGCAATCAGCCTGAAACGAGGCATAAACGTTCTCAACCTGAGCACAACCTGCATGACCAGGCATTAAAGTGCAAAGCACGAGCTGTAGTGGAGTAGACACCTCCAAAACAAAGAAAGGTCTCTGGCTCCTCCTGCTTCTTCTTCTGCTGCAGTCTCGGCCTCTTCATCCACCTCTGGAGTGAAAGTGGCTCCTGCCACCCCGCAAACAGAGGATCTGCCAGCAACGCCACCATCTGGGTCACCAAATATCTCCACAATGTCCCATGGAAGCATTCAGCTCTCTATCTCCCAAACACTGGAGCGAAAGAGGAAGTACCCCCTACCCACCCGCGATCCCTAGCCCTGAATGCCAGCATTTCAAAATTACTGGCCTTTGAAATGCTGTAATTCCGTCTGGTGGAGACGGAGAGTTTTAAAGCCTTATGGCGGTGGCTGTCTTACAGTACGTCGTGCCCAGCCACCACTACTTTTCCAGGTGAGCCATCCCTTCCCTGCACAACCAAGTGGGGGACAAAATCAGGTGTGCACTGTGCAACGCCATCTGTGGCAAGGTCCACCTAACTACGGATATGTGGATCAGTAAGCACGGTCAGGGACGTTATATCTACCTAACAGCACACTGGGTAAATGCAGTGGCGGCTGGGCCTGAGGCGGATAGCAGTTTGGCGCATGTCCTTCCACCACCGAGGATTGCAGGGTGCTTCTCTTTGCCTCCTGTTGCTTCCTCCTCCTACTCCGCTTCCTCATCCTCTACCGCCTCCTCATCCGGTCAGCGTAACACCTTCACCACCAACTTCAGCACAACCAGGGGTAAACGACAGCAGTCAGTTTTAAAACGTATCTGTTTGGGGGACAAACCCCACACCGCGCAAGAACTGTAGACAGGCATGGAACAACAGACTGATGAGTGGTTGGTGCCAGTGAGCCTCAAGCCCGGCCTGGTGGTGTGCGATAATGGGTGAAATCTCGTAGCAGCTCTGGGACTAGTCGGTTTGACGCACATCCCTTGCCTGGCGCATGTGCTGAATTTGGTGGTGCAGAGGTTCCTTAAAAATTACCCCAATACGTCAGAGCTGCTGCAGAAAGTGCAGGCCGACTGTGTGCACTTTCGGCGTTCTCACCCTGCTGCTGCTCGCCTGTCAGCGCTGCAGCGTAACTTCGGCCTTCCCGCTCACCGCCTCATATGCGACATGCCCACAAGGTGGAACTCCACCTTGCACATGTTCGCCAGACTGTGCGAGCAGCAGCAGGCGATAGTGGAGTTTCAGCTGCAGCACGCATGGGTGAGTCGCTCTGCGGAACAGCACCCCTTCACCACCAATGAGTGGGCCTCCATGCAAGACCTGTGTGCCTTGTTGCGCTGTTTTGAGTACTCCACCAACATGGCCAGTGCCCATGACTAGTGATGAGTGGGAGGTGCCATATTCTATTTCGACGAAATTCGCGAATATTCGCTTGAATATTCGTCTCATATTCGTCGAAATCGAATATTCGTCATTATTCTAGTTATCGCGATTAATATGCGAATTAAATAATCGCGTATTGCGATTTTAACTTAAGGTAACTTTCCTATCGGTTTGATATCTAGAATTAGCGAAGATGACGAATATGACGAATGTATTCGTCATATTCCTCAAAACGAAGATAACAAAGTACTCTCCATCTTTGTTTTAGCTTTATATTCGTCAACTTCGCTAATTCTAGCAATCAAATAGGAAAGTTGACTATAGAGACAGCTGTGTTTAATTCGCTATGCGATAATATTACTTAGCTTTTTTTTAAATAAATAGAATAATTATAATAAATATCAAGTATTATAATTATTTTATTTATTTTTAAAAAAAGCAAAGTAATATTATCGCATAGTGAATTAAAAACTTAGCTGTCTCGACTCTCTAGTCAACTTTCCTATTTGATTGCTAGAATTAGCGAAGTTGACGAATACGGAGCTAAAACGAAGATGCTGTCTATTTCTTTAACTTCGTTTTGAGAAATATGACGAATACATTTGTCATATTCGGAATCGTCCTCTTTGCTAATTCTACAAAGCTAACCATAATAAACCAGGTATAAGTTGAAATCGCAATGCGAATAATTCAAGTTATATTAATCGCATGGCGATTTCAACTTAGCAGCACTGCTATATTTCATATTCGTAGAAACCCAGCTCTAAGTTGAAATCGCAATGCGATTATTTGAACTTAAATTACTCGCATTGCTCTTTTAACTTACAGCTGTCCAGATTTAACCAAACCATAACCAACCAATAAAGAGAATCCTGCTCTATTTTCTTATTTGTTAATTTTCACATTAGTCAACTTTCCAATTGGTCCCCCACTATAACTTATAATCGCATACGAATGGAACATTAGTGCTATTAGTCTGATTTACCATTGGTTGGCTCAATAGAATTAAGTTTCATTCGTACGCGAATACAACTTAGAGCAATGTACCAATATGAAATTTGCCTGCCTATACAGTCTACTATGTTTGTTTTGTTATCGCGATAATACGTCATTTAAATAATCGTGTACGTGCATGCGTCTGTACGTGCGTGCCTGTCTTTGGATCGGAAAGAGAGTGGAGAGAGACCGATTCTACAGAGACAGATTTTGAAACTAACTTCGGATTTTCGGAAATGGCAAAAAGCAATTTCAAACCAGAATAGCTGGAAGCTTTGATCACTGTAAGTAATTCTACCTAACAAGTATGTCACCCTTAAAGGGGCGGCCACTGTTCAGGTCACTCTTAAAGGGGCAGCCACTGTTCAAGTCACTCTTAAAGGGGCAGCCACTGTTCAAGTCACTCTTAAAGGGGCAGGCACTGTTCAAGTCACTCTTAAAGGGACGGCCAGTGTTCAAGTCACTCTTAAAGGGGCAGCCACTGTTCAAGTCACTCTTAAAGGGGCAGGCACTGTTAAAGTCACTCTTAAAGGGGCAGCCACTGTTCAAGTCACTCTTAAAGGGGAGGCAGTTGTCAAAGTCACTGTTAAAGGGGCAGCCACTGTCTAAGTCACTGTTAAAGGGGCGGCCACTGTCTAAGTCACTGTTAAAGGGGCGGCCAGTGTTCAAGTCACTCTTAAAGGGGCAGCCACTGTTCAAGTCACTCTTAAAGCGGCAGGCACTGTTCAAGTCACTCTTAAAGGGGCAGCCACTGTCAAAGTCACTGTTAAAGGGGTGGCCACTGTCTAAGTCACTGTTAAAGGGGTGGCCACTGTCAAAGTCACTGTTAAAGTGGCGTCCACTTTGGAGTTTAGTTCTTATATTTGCCTTGAATATTAATATTTTTATTTTTATTTTACTTTCATATAGTTCCATAGGGAACTATATAAATATCTTCTCTTTTATCGTTTTGATATTAAATTTTATTCTTGATGGTTTACATGACTATAATTACTAATAATTGTATTTTACAACTTTGGGATTACATCCTTTAATTGTTATCTTGCAGACTATGTTGGAGAAGGGTTATGATGATCTAAAATGCCGTTTAGAGAAACAGGCCATAGTACGGAGAGAAGCACGCCGGCTGTGGCATTTGCATGGAAAGATTCATTCCAAAAATGCTATGTTAAAAAAATGGTCGGACCTTAAACGGCATCGGATGGATCTTATAAAAGAGGTCAGAGACAAAAATTGTCCAGGTACGATGCTTACATTAATTTTCTATCACCCACCTATTGTTATTTATGTGTTCAGTTATGCAAATAAGTATTTCTATCCCTTTACAACTGATTACTTAGTTCAGTGGTGTTGAACCGATGGAACGGGTGCTAGAGGCGGCACTCAGAGCCCTCTCTGTGGGCCGCATACCCTTGAAAAGGTCTAAGGCATACTAATCGGCTTTAGACATTTCCTACCATACAGCTTCGCAGGCACACTATTAACAGCACAGTCAGCATATTGAATGTAGGCAGGCTGTTACAGCAAAATGATAATTGTGTGGAAGACAGACTATACTGGTATTCAGGTACAATGGTAGCGTTGGCTATTTGAGATAAATAATTTAGTTGGTTTTCTGTTCGGCCTCAAATTTCTCCAGCACGGATTTAGTAAATGCTGGGACACAAAGCTGATTATTCCTTTAAAATATATACATACACTCACAGCGAGATACAGATATATGATGTAAACCCTTATCCAATGTCAAAACAGTTGACTTGGTCCACCTCATTGGAATAACCCTGCAACAGTACCCTGCGAACCAATACCCCCAGTACCTCATCCTAGATATTAACGTACTCAACTGTAAACCATCTGAAAGACTTCATTTATAGTTTCATCTAACACCAAATCAAGTGAAATCAAACATAGGGGTAATCATTATGCCATCCAGATCCCACCATAGATTAATTTGTGTACCGTTACCCGTGTACCGTTTTATTTTTTTTTGCTTTCCTTGTTTATCTTGGTATTTTTGAAAAATTTGGTCATTACAGGGGTGCCTCTTCCAAAAGTATGAGTTAAGCGGTCTAAAAAGAAGGTGGTGGTTGAAGAGAAGGAGATGACGGAGGATGGAGAGGATGAGGAGCAGGAAGAGGAACAGGCAGGACCATCAGGGCATCAGGCCCATAGCCCACCTGAGGCAGATGAGGTCCAGGAGGATGATGAGTAGGAAGAAGACGAGGTGGTGACCACCCCCCCTGCCAGGAGGGTAAATGTAACGCACCTAGTTGATCAGTTAGGATCTCAACTGCGGAAGCAATGGACATGCACTATTATCCCACTGCCCTTGTTCTTGGCTGTGGGATTCGCGGTTACTCAGTATGTACCCCAGGCGTCTCTCTCAGTCTTGGGCGGAGAGTTTGGGGTAACAAAATCATTTACCGCTATCCATCTATTTAGTATTACTGCTGGAGAAGAAGGTCTCCTAGTATTACAGGAGTCACAAGTTAGTATAAGCTTGTGCACAGTTCAGAGTTAGTATCTAGTTTGCAATAAGTTCAGGGTTAGTATATAGCATGTCCCCAGTTTAGTATAATGTATGCCATAGGTTCAGGGTTAGTATATAGCATGTCCTCAGTTTAGTATATAGAATGCAGTAGGTTCAGAGCATGTCCACAGTTTAGTATATAGTATGCAGTAGGTTCAGAACATGTCCACAGTTTAGTATATAGTATGCAGTAGGTTCAGAGCATGTCCACAGTTTAGTATATAGTATGCAGTAGGTTCAGAGCATGTCCACAGTTTAGTATATAGTATGCAGTAGGTTCAGAGCATGTCCACAGTTTAGTATATAGTATGCAGTAGGTTCAGAGCATGTCCACAGTTTAGTATATAGTATGCAGTAGGTTCAGAGTTGGTTTGGGAGTATCGTCTCACACCAGTCAGGAACCACCCCACTCAGAGTTCCAGGACATTAATCAGAGCAGGTAACAGGCATATACTTGCGGTTAGTTGGTCCTGGCTAGGAAGCCAGCAGTGGGGAAGCCAGTGGCAAGAAGGTAGACAGTCCTTCACGCTGTTGTTAGGGATCCAGGTCTGGATATGTGGACAGAGTCCTCAGATGCAGTGGAGCTAGCAGGGTGCGCACTCCATTAGTGGAACACCCTGCTTAGCACCTGTCTTCTATTTAAGGGCCGGACGGTAAGTGGGCCGAGTCACAGGACGGCCCAGCAGCCACTGCGTTCCACGCTGGAGCGCAAGCCAGCGTAACAACACAGGCGGTCGCTGCGTTCCACGCTGGAACGCAAGCCAGCGTATCATCGCAGACGGCCGGTGCGTTCCACGCTGGAACGCAAGCCAGCGTATCATCGCAGACGGCCGGTGCGTTCCACGCTGGAGCGCAAGTCAGCGTATCGTCACAGGGAGCCGCTGTGATCCAGGCTGTACTGTTACAGTACCCCCCCCTTAAGGGACCCCTCCGGGGTACCCCACTAGGAGAGGGTCGGTTGGGAAATCTTCTATGGAACAATCTTTGGAGTCTGGGAGCATGAACGTTTTGCACATCTTCCCAAGAGTCATCCTGGGGACCATACCCCTTCCATCTAATGAGATACTGGATCTTCCCCCGTCTTCTTCTGGAATCAATGAGCTGCTCAACTTCAAATTCTTCTTCTCCTTGGACCTCTATCGGAGGCAAGGGTCGAGGATCACTTGATGGGAACGGCCTAGATCTAAACGGCTTCAGTAGTGACACGTGGAATGTGGGATGTACCTGTAATCGCGGAGGAAGGGTGAGTCTCACCGTGTTGGGGTTAATAATCCTTTCTATCGGAAAAGGACCCAGGAATTGTCTTCCCAATTTCTTGGAAGGTACCCCCAACCGAAGGTTTTTTGTTGATAACCAAACCGAGTCCCCGACCTGGTAGGGAGGACTTTCTCTCCTACGACGGTCGTAGTAACACTTCTGTCTTTCTTTTGCCCGTTGAAGGTTGTCTTTTAGCGTCTTAAGGGTAGTTTGCAAAGTGGTCAGATAATCGTCTGTGGCTGGAACGTTTGTGGGAAGGCTGGTTTGAGGAAGAGACCTAGGGTGAAATCCGTAATTAGCAAAGAATGGAGTATGTAATGTGGAGGAATTCGTAGAATTATTATAGGCGAATTCAGCGAGAGGAAGTAGGCCCTCCCAGTCATCCTGGAGAAATGAGCAGTGACATCTGAGATACTGTTCCAGACACTGATTCACCCTTTCAGTCTGCCCATTAGTTTGGGGGTGATAGGCGGTAGACATTCTGTGGTCGATTTGAAGTCTGGAACAAAGTGCTCTCCAGAATTTGGATACGAATTGCGAACCCCTGTCTGATATGACCTGGCTAGGAATTCCATGTAACTTAATAATATTAGACAGGAATACCACGGCCGTTTCCTTGGAGGAGGGTAACTTCTTGAGGGGCACGAAGTGTGCCATCTTAGTCAGCAAATCCACTACCACCATGATGGTGTTGTTTCCTCTGGAAAGGGGAAGTTCAACTATGAAATCCATCGAGACCCATTCCCAGGGTCTGTTGGCGATGGGAAGACTCATTAGGAGACCATAAGGTCGGTTTCTGTCAGTTTTACATGAGGCACAGGTCTCGCACGTGGAAACGTATTCCTCAATTTGTTTGGTCATCTTTGGCCACCAGAAGTTCCTGCGTATCAGGGTTGTGGTTTTAGCAATGCCGGGATGTCCCGCGAGGGGTAAATCATGGCAAAGTTTGATCACCTGATTGGTGAGGGAGGGTGGTATGTACAGTTGGCTCTCCTTGTAAAGGAGACCCTGTTGGTTCTGCGAAAGACCAGGGGGGATATTAGCATGGTCATTAATTAGAGCATCCTTGAGCTGGGTTTCCAACGTTATTGTGGCAAGGACGAGTTTCTTCGGTGGAATGATCCATGTGGGGGCCGTGTCTGAGGTGCGAATTTCAGCCAGTCGTGACAAGGCGTCGGCCTTCCCATTTTTTGAGCCTGGTCGGTATGTAATTTGGAAGTTAAACCTGTCAAAAAAAAAACTCCACCGTACTTGACGGCCTGATAATGTTTTATTGGTTTTCAGGTATTGTAGATTACGGTGATCCGTATAAATTGTGATGGGGTGTATTGATCCTTCAAGTAAATGCCTCCAATTTTCCAGGGAGCACTTTATGGCGAGGAGTTCCTTTTCGCCTATGGGGTAATTGAATTCGGCGGTATTTAGCGTCCGGGAGTAGAACCCGATAGGATGTAACGGAGTTGAAAAAGAGCTTCGCTGGGACAGAACAGCTCCTATGGCTGCCTGGGATGCGTCTACTTCCAGCACGTAGTGATGGTTCGGATTTGGGAGAGTCAGTATCGGTGCCGTAGTGAACCTGTTCTTTAATAACTCGAACGCTGATTGGGCGTCCTTGGACCAAACGAACTTCGTGTTGACACTAGTTAAGCGGGTTAGTGGTTTAGTGGTAGCGGAGAAATCTTTAATGAATTTCCTATAAAAGTTTGAGAACCCCAGGAACCGTTGAAGAGCTTTCCTGGAATCCGGAATTGGCCAATTTTGGATGCAAGTGATTTTTGAGGGATCCATCTGGATACCTTTGGGTGAAATTATGTATCCGAGGAAGGGAAGAGAGGTAGTCTCGAATACACATTTTTCCTGTTTGACGTATAAGCGATGAACACTTAACCGTGCGAGAACCCAACGGACATGTTTCCTGTGATCGTGTAAGTTATCGGAATACACTAGTATATCATCAAGATAGATGATTACACATACGTCCAGTAGATCCCTAAAGATGTCGTTAATACAATTTTGGAATGTGGCAGGGGCGTTGCACAACCCGAAGGGCATCACTGTATACTCGAAGAGTCCATACCGAGTGCGGAAAGCTGTCTTCCATTCATCACCTTTTCTGATCCTAATTAAGTTGTATGCGCCTCTCAAATCCAGCTTGGTGTAGATTGTTGCTGTTTGTAATCTTTCTATGAGTTCGGATATTAGCGGCAAGGGGTACCGATTTTTGATTGTTACTTTGTTCAAGGCTCTGTAATCTATGATGGGCCTTAGGCTTGAGTCTTTGTTTCTCACAAAGAACATCCCTGCTGCTGCCGGGGAGGTTGAAGGCTGAATAAAACCTTTTCGTAAGTTCTCTTCTAGGTACTGTTTGAGGTGAACAAGTTCTGGTTGTGCCAATGGATAAATTCTACCCGTAGGTATCTCACTACCCGGCAGCAAGTCTATGGGGCAATCGTAAGATCTATGGGGCGGAAGAGATTCCGCCTTCTTTGCGCAGAATACCTCAGCAAAGTCTGCGTATTGGCTGGGGACCTGGTTCACTCCCACATGCATGAGAGATTTGAGAGGAAAGCAGGTCTCCATACAATAAGGTGACGTAAACTGAACTCTCCCCTGTTTCCATAGGAGGGTTGGCTGGTGTATTTGCAACCATGGCAACCCAAGAATCACGGGAAACAATGGAGAGTGTAGGATATCAAGGGATAAGAATTCTGTATGGTTATTTTCACATGTCACCATGAGGGGTTGAGTCTGACTGTGGATAGGACTAGAAGTGGTACCGTCAATGAAACTCACGGATATCGGAACGTTTTTTCTCATGTGGGGAATTTTATTTCGCTCAACCAGATGCATATCGATAAAATTCCCCGAAGCTCCAGTGTCCACCATGGCTTCAACGATAATCCGGTTTTGGTCCCACTGTAAGGTGAGAGACGTGTATATGTAACCACCAGTACTATTTTTTGTACTGCCTAAGGTACAAGACGTGCCGCTCTTACCTTCGCACTTCTTACGTATCGCGGGGCATCCGTCAACGGTATGGTCAGCAGACGCACAATATAAACAGAGGTTGAGGTTACGTCTCCTGGCTTTCTCTCTCTCGGTCAGAGGACCTCGGATCGCCCCAATCTCCATCATCTCTACAGCAGGACCCTGGCTGGACGGTCTTGGGTTGGGTGTGAAGCCTGAGACTCTCACGGCTCTGCGTTCCCTCAGCCGTCTGTCAATGGTGGTGGCCTTCTGCATCAAGGCATTAAGTGTAAGTGGTAATTCTCCTCGGGCTAATTCGTCCTTCAGGGCCTCGGAAAGACCTAGGCGAAACTGATTCCTAAGGGTGAGGTCATTCCATTCAGTCTCTCGGGCCCAGCGAGTGTATTCCGCAATAAAGTCCTCTACAGGTCGTCTCCCTTGTTTAAGGCTGCGTATAGCGGTCTCAGCGGTCAGCTGTTTACTATGGTCCTCGTAGAGAAGGGCCATTTTTTCAAGGAACAGAGGGAAGGATTCCAGGACTGGGTCTTCTTTTTCTAAATAAGTATTGGCCCATGCTCTGGGCTCCCCCCTGAGGTATGAGATCATGGTAAGTACTTTTGTTCTGTCAGTTGGGTAAGTCCGGTGCTGCAGCTCAAACATTAGTTTGCACGCGTTCAGGAAATCCCTGAACTGCCTTCGGTCACCCGCGAATATCTCAGGTGGGCTGACCTTGGGTTCTGGTCCATCACGGGGGTGTCCTGGCCCCTGAGTGACAAGTTGCCGTATTGCCTGGTTTTCTAGCTGGAGATGTTGTATAGTCACATTGATGGTCTCCACCCTCTTAGTGAGGGTGACGAGGTGACCTGCAACCTCCGCTGGATCCATGTGGGTTCCACTAATATGTAACGCACCTAGTTGATCAGTTAGGATCTCAACTGCGGAAGCAATGGACATGCACTATTATCCCACTGCCCTTGTTCTTGGCTGTGGGATTCGCGGTTACTCAGTATGTACCCCAGGCGTCTCTCTCAGTCTTGGGCGGAGAGTTTGGGGTAACAAAATCATTTACCGCTATCCATCTATTTAGTATTACTGCTGGAGAAGAAGGTCTCCTAGTATTACAGGAGTCACAAGTTAGTATAAGCTTGTGCACAGTTCAGAGTTAGTATCTAGTTTGCAATAAGTTCAGGGTTAGTATATAGCATGTCCCCAGTTTAGTATATTGTATGCCATAGGTTCAGGGTTAGTATATAGCATGTCCTCAGTTTAGTATATAGAATGCAGTAGGTTCAGAGCATGTCCACAGTTTCGGGCTCTTTCACACCTGCGTTATTGTCTTGCGGCATAGAGTTCCGTCGTCGGGGCTCTATGCCGGAAGAATCCTGATCAGGATTATCCTAATGCATTCTGAATGGAGAGTAATCCGTTCAGGATGCATCAGGATGTCTTCAGTTCCGGTACGGAACGTTTGTTGGCCGGAGAAAATACCGCAGCATGCTGCGCTTTTTGCTCCGGCCAAAAATCCGGAACACTTGCCGCAAGGCCGGATCCGGAATTAATGCCCATTGGAAGGCATTGATCCGGATCCGGCCTTAAGCTAAACGTCGTTTCGGCGCATTGCCGGAGCCGACATTTAGCTTTTTCAGAGTGGTTACCATGGCTGCCGGGACGCTAAAGTCCTGACAGCCATGGTAAGTGTAGCGGGGAGCGGGGGAGCAGTGTACTTACCGTCCGTGCGGCTCCCCGGGCGCTCCAGAGTGACGTCAGGGCGCCCCAAGCGCATGGATCACGTGATCGCATGGATCACGTCATCCATGCGCATGGGGCGCTCTGACGTCATTCTGGAGCGCCCCGGGAGCCGCACGGACTGTAAGTATACCGCTCCCCCGCTCCCCGCTCCTACTATGGCAACCAGGACTTTAATAGCGTCCTGGGTGCCATAGTAACACTGAAAGCATTTGGAAGACGGTTCCGTCTTCAAATGCTTTCAGTACACTTGCGTTTTTCCGGATCCGGAGTGTAATTCCGGCAAGTGGAGTACACGCCGGATCCGGACAACGCAAGTGTGAAAGAGGCCTTAGTATATAGTATGCAGTAGGTTCAGAACATGTCCACAGTTTAGTATATAGTATGCAGTAGGTTCAGAGCATGTCCACAGTTTAGTATATAGTATGCAGTAGGTTCAGAGCATGTCCACAGTTTAGTATATAGTATGCAGTAGGTTCAGAGCATGTCCACAGTTTAGTATATAGTATGCAGTAGGTTCAGAGCATGTCCACAGTTTAGTATATAGTATGCAGTAGGTTCAGAGCATGTCCACAGTTTAGTATATAGTATGCAGTAGGTTCAGAGTTGGTTTGGGAGTATCGTCTCACACCAGTCAGGAACCACCCCACTCAGCGTTCCAGGACATTAATCAGAGCAGGTAACAGGCATATACTTGCGGTTAGTTGGTCCTGGCTAGGAAGCCAGCAGTGGGGAAGCCAGTGGCAAGAAGGTAGACAGTCCTTCACGCTGTTGTTAGGGATCCAGGTCTGGATATGTGGACAGAGTCCTCAGATGCAGTGGAGCTAGCAGGGTGCGCACTCCATTAGTGGAACACCCTGCTTAGCACCTGTCTTCTATTTAAGGGCCGGACGGTAAGTGGGCGGAGTCACAGGACGGCCCAGCAGCCACTGCGTTCCACGCTGGAGCGCAAGCCAGCGTAACAACACAGGCGGTCGCTGCGTTCCACGCTGGAACGCAAGCCAGCGTATCATCGCAGACGGCCGGTGCGTTCCACGCTGGAACGCAAGCCAGCGTATCATCGCAGACGGCCGGTGCGTTCCACGCTGGAGCGCAAGTCAGCGTATCGTCACAGGGAGCCGCTGTGATCCAGGCTGTACTGTTACAGTAAATATATTCTGTTGATGTTTTCATTTATTCAATGTCCCCACACACATACAGGTGTCAGTTTAGTCTTCACCACAGGCAGATTTTATTCAAGCAAAGATTTATATTCAGACTTCAGATATTGTATTAACCTAAAGTCCCACACTTTGCATTCACCCCCAAGCAGTGTAACAAAAAGATTAGTATATCACCACTCTTTAGGGTCTGTCAGAGACCATGCTCATTTCTCTGCAGGTTCAGTTTTCACATCTCCTGTCCACACTTGAAAAAAACAGAATTTTTAATCCCCACTTTATAAAAACCCTTGATGGAGTACGGGAGTGACCTGTGCCACTATATCTGTCTGGGCACTCAGTCCAAAAACCTGGACCCTAATCAAATCCACGTAAAAAGTTTATTTTAAAGCAAGCTGATGTTGCTGGTTTACTGATTTCCGTAAAGTATCTCAATGAGGCATACAATTTAATTAAAATGTAACAAGCATCCAATATATAAAATTTTTCTTAGACTAAAAAATAAAGTGCACAAAACCATATTAATATTTATCTAAAAAATGGTGTAAAAACTATAAAACAGTCAACAAAAAACGTACAACACACAACAGTAATATAAAACATGAACACTATAAAGTAATTAATCTACCTAAAAAGCATTAACTTAACTACTAAGTCCATAACCCTAAAGTCAAAAGAACTATTATTAATCCTAACTAAACCAATATATAACGGATTATCATACCGTATTTTTCGCCCTATAAGATGCACCGGCCCATAAGACGCACCTAGGTTTTTGGGGAGGAAAATAAGGAAAAAAATAATTTTAACCAAAAGGTGTGCTTTTGGTGGGTTTGGAACTAATGGTGGTCTGTGGATGGCACTATTACTGGGGATCTGTGGATGACGGACACTGTTATGGGTGGATCTGTGGATGACGAACACTGTTATGGGGGGATCTGTGGATGACGGACACTGTTATGGGGGATCTGTGGATGACGTACACTGTTATGGGGGGATCTGTGGATGACGGACACTTATGGGGGGATCTGTGGATGACGGACACTGTTATGGGGGGATCTGTGGATGACGGACACTGTTATGGGGGGATCTGTGGATGACGGACACTGTTATGGGGGATCTGTGGATGACGGATACTTATGGGGGGATCTGTGGATGACGGACACTGTTATGGGGGGATCTGTGGATGACGGACACTGTTATGGGGGGATCTGTGGATGACGGACACTGTTATGGGGGGATCTGTGGATGACGGACACTGTTACGAGGGGGATCTGTGGCTGGCACTGCTACAGGGGGATCTGTGGCTGGCACTGTTACAGGGGGATCTGTGGATGGCACTGTTATATATGTGCCATCCACAGACCCCCCACCCCATAACAGTGCCATTTACAGACCCCCCCAGCCCATAACAGTGCCATCCATAGACCCCCACGCCTTAATTGTGCCATCCACGGATGTTATCCACAGATCCCCACCCCCCGCCGCCCTAGTATACAAATATAAAATGTCTTATTCAATTAAAAATGATTACACATGCCCCCTCACTCCTAATAGTACCGTACATCCTAATAGCTTCTGTACAATGCCGGCAGGCAGGCCGGGCGGCCGGTGCGTCACTCACTGACGTCACTTGCCTGCGCAACCTGCTTCATTCATAAAGTAGGCGGCGCAGGCATGTGACATCAGGGAGTTACGCTGCCGCCCGCCCGGCCTGCCTGCCGGCATTGTACAGAAGCTATTAGGATGTATGGTACTATTAGGAGTTGGGGGGCATGTTTAATAACTTTTAATTGAATAAGACATTTTATATTTGTGTAGCACTGGAGCGGCGGAGCGGGGCTATAGTACAGTGACTGCACCGCCCCGCCGCAATTGCCGGCCCCCAGCTCCTCCTCCCAGTCCCTCGGCCGCTCGCTCGTACATCGCAAACTGCGATGTTAAACTGTCAGCATTCGCCCCATAAGACGCAGGGACCTTTTTACCCCCATTTTTGGGGGGAAAAAGTGCGTCTTATGGGGGAAAAAATACGGTAGTAACATAGTACATAAGGCCAAAAAAAGGTATCTGTCCATCCAGTTCGGCCTGTTATCCTGCTGGTTGATCCAGAGGAAGGCAAAAAAAAAAATCTGTGAGGTAGAAGCCAATTTACCCAACTTTAGCAGAATAAAAAATTCCTTCCCGACTTCAATCAGGCAATCAAAATAATTCCCTGGATCAACGACCCCTCTCTAGTAGCTATAGCCTGTAATATTATTACGCTTCAGAAATACATCCAGGCCCCTTTTGAATTCTTTTATTGTACTCACCATCACCACCTCCTCAGGCAGAGAGTTCCATAGTCTCACTGCTCTTACCGTAAAGAATCCTCTTCTATGTTTGTGTAAGAACCTTCTTTCCTCCAGATGCAGAGGATGTCCCCTCGTCACAGTCACAGTCCTGGGGATAAATAGATGATGGAAGAGATCTCTGTACTGACCCCTGATATATTTATACATAGTAATTAGATCTCCCCTCAGTCGTCTTTTTTCTAAAGTGAATAACCCTAATTTTGATAATCTTTCAGGGTACTGTAGTTGCCCCATTCCAGTTATTACTTTAGTTGCCCTCCTCTGGACCCTCTCCAGCTGTGCTATGTCTGCCTTGTTTACAGGAGCCCAGAACTGTACACAGTACTCCATATGTGGTCAGACTAGTGATTTGTAAAGTGGCAGGACTATGTTCTCTTCACCGCCATCTATGCCCCTTTTGATGCAACCCATTATCTTATTGGCCTTGGCAGCAGCTGTCTGACACTGGTTTTTGCAGCTTAGTTTGCTGTTTATTAAAATTCCTACATCCTTTTCCATGTCAGTGTTACCGAGTGTTTTACCATTTAGTATGTATGGGTGACTTGCATTATTCCTTCCCATGTGCATAACCTTACATTTGTCAGTGTTAAACCTCATCTGCCAATTATCTGCCCAAGCCTCCAATCTATCCAGATCCCTCTGTAGTAGTATACTGTCCTCTTCACTGTTAATTACTTTACACAGTTTAGTGTCATCTGCAAAAATGGATATTTTACTATGCAAGCCTTCTACAAGATCATTAATAAATATATTGAAGAGAATAGGGCCCAATACTGACCCCTGAGGTACCCCACTAGTGACAGTGACCCAATCTGAGTGTGTACCATTAATAACCACCCTCTGTTTTCTATCATTGAGCCAGTTACTTACCCACATACAGACATTTTCTCCCAGTCCGAGCAGTCTCATTTTATATACTAACCTTTTATGTGGTACAGTGTCAAATGCTTTGGAGAAGTCCAGATATACGACATCCTTTGATACGCCGCTGTCAAGTCTAGAACTTACCTCCTCATAGAAACAGATTACATTAGTTTGACATGACCGATCCCTCATGAAGCCATATGATATGACGTTATTTGCTTATTTCCATTGAGATGCTCTAATATAGCATCTCTCAGAAATCCTTCAAACAGTTTACCCACAACAGATGTTAAACTTACTGGCCTATAGTTTCTAGGCTCTGTTTTTGGACACTTTTTGAATATTGGCACCACATTTGCTATGCGCCAATCCTGTGGGACATTCCCTGTCAGTATAGAGTCCGCAAATATCAGAAAAAAGGGTCTGGCTATGACATTATTTAATTCCCTTAGGATATGGGGGTGTATGCCATCCGGTCCTGGCGATTTGTCTACTTTAATCTTTTTAAGTCGCTGATGTACTTCTTTCTGGGTCAGACCGGAATTAATCTGCTTTATACACCAATCAATGATTGTCTTTTAAAGTACATTTAAATTTTTTATTTCCTTTACTTTTACAGCTCACAACAACATGATGAAAAAAAAAAAAAAAAGTGCAGCGGGAGCAGCGCCAACGGATGAGGGAGTTCAGGGCACTGCAGATGCGCAAGATAAGGAAGCTGAAGCTCCAATTGTCACACGAGCTCACCCTAATGGAGGAGGCAAACCAAAAGGCCCTTGATGAACTGCTCCAAGAGCAGAAAAAAAAGAAAAGTTTACCATAATTTTTTTCATTTTTTTTTGGCTTCTGTTATTTATGTTATTAATATTTTTCTTTATTTAAAGATTGTTTTATTAAACTTCATTGTTCTATAAGATTTGTTGTGTTTTGTTTTATTGTAACCAATGGGGTTACAGTACGGACAATTTAGCCTGGGCCAAAGTAATAATTCATTATCATTACATACAGCAGCCGCCGTTACATGGAAACAGGGTAATAGACATGGTGCCGCTTATGGTCGCACCACTTATTCACTATGACTGATTTTCTTGTGCTGGTGGTCATGTGTGTGCCACAATTCAAACCGAATACTGCGGACTGTGGTGCTCTTAGCAGCACGCGTGACGGGACCAGGTCCAATCATAGACCTTGTACAATATGCATACATGTAATCCAAAACTATTAAAATACAAGTATTAGTAATTAATGTGATCATGTCATCAAAAATAAATAAAAAAATTATAGCTATAAATGGAAAATATTTGATTTTAGGTTACTGTTATAACATTACATTGTATTTAAATTGTATGTGTGTGGGGTATGAGCAATGGGGTATTGGCCAATGGCCATCTGAGGAGAGGTGTACCTGTGTAGTGAGGTGACGGTAAAGTATGGGGTGTACAGCTGGTTCACCTCCACGTGGTGCACCCTGGGTTATGGTAAATGAACCAGCGAATACTGAAATACTGGAGGTTGATCATTACTTCTCATAAACTGTGTGTGACTGAGGGGTTGGGGGGGGGGACGTGATGGAGGGGGGTTTAAGGTGGTGGAGGGTTTAAGGGGGGAGGGGAGGTTGGTGTGGGTTTTATAGTGTGGAATATACAGTGTGCAGCACGTAAATAGAGGTGCTATGTGCATATGAGAGATATTTGTGTGCTATCCATACATACATGTTGCAGACATTGTAGTGTGATGTAACCACTTTAATTTGTGCCATAATAATTTACCGCTCCACACCCAATGACGTAGCTATACATCATCCAGCAGAATAAATAAACATGAATCAATCCTTACGCGGGCGCCGTGGCCACCTGCTTTGTGTGGCTGCATACACCCACGGCTAATGTCCGTGACCGTCAGTAATACCGATAGTGGACACTTAACCCATAAGATGTAGTGGTCCCTTGTTAACTATAACAATACAAGCAATACGAATCTTTTAGCAATAGTGTTGGATTCGAAATGCAACTAATATTTTATTGCATTGCAATTCCAGCTTTGGAGATTTTGCTATAGGTAGTATTGGTAGAATTAATTAATAAAACAAATATAATACTGTATGTCAGAATAGTGCATTATAAAAGTTGGATTCGCAATGTGGTTAATAATAATAGCAAATATTATCGCATTGTGATTAAAAATTAGCACTGATAGATTCAATATTAGTTAAGTTCGTTAATTCTAGAAAGCTGACCCATTCCATTAGAGACCCAGCAGCAGCCTCAAGTTGAAATCGCAATGCAATTAATATAACTTGAATTAATCGCATTGCGATTTCAACTTAGACCTGGTTTACTATGGTTGGCTTGGTAGAATTAGCGAATGTATTCGTCATATTCCTCAAAACGAAGATAACAAAGTATTCTCCATCTTCGTTTTTGCTCCATATTCGTCTACTTCGATAATTCTAGCAATCAAATAGGAAGGTTGACTATAGAGACAGCTGTGTTTAATTCACTATGCGATTATATTACTTTGCTTTAATAAATAGAATCATTATAATAATCAAATATTATAACTATTCTATTTATTTAAAAAAAAGCTAAGTAATATTATCGCATAGCGAATTAAAAACTTAGCTGTCTCTACTAGTCAACTTTCCTATTTGATTGCTAGAATTAGCGAAGTTGACAGATATGGAGCTAAAACGAAGATGGAGAATATTTTGTTAACTTCGTTTTGAGGAATATGACGAATACATTCGTCATATTCGTCATCTTCGCTAATTCTACCAAGCCAACCATAGTAAACCAGGTCTAAGTTGAAATCGCAATGCGATTAATACAAGTTATATTAATCGCATTGCGATTACAACTTAGCACTGCTATATTCCATATTAGGCTAGAATTAACGAATATGGAATATAGCAGTGCTAAGTTGAAATCGCAATGTGATTACTTCAAGTTATATTAATCGCATTGCGATTTCCACGTAATTCTCAAATCCGACATTACATTCTAGTATGGAGACGTTCCCATGGTGATGGGGACGCTCCATGAGCACGGAAGTCGGCAGAAGCGGCAACGGGCACTGACTGGAGCAGCCAGGAAGCCAGGAATTCTAAGGACAGGTAAGAACTACTTTTGGGAAGTGGGAAAGAAAAAAATATAACAATAAAGAAAAAAAACGAATATTCGAAATAGCGAATTTATAGTACTATATTCGAAATATTCGAGAATTAGCGAAGTGCCGATATTCGCTAAAAAAATTTGATATTCGAATATTCGCGCTCAACACTACCGATGACGCCATTCTCAGCGTTACTATCCCACTTCACTGCCTCCTTGAAAAAACGCTTCTGGTGATGATGGAAGAGGATGTGGCACAGTAGGAGGAGGAGGAAGAGGGATCATTTCATAGGGTTTTAGGCCAGTCATTCACAAGTGGCTCCAATGGTGGGTTCCCGCACCCACAAACGCCAGGTACACAATTGTCCAGCCAGGACACAGTTCTGGAGGAGGATGAGGTGGAGGATGAGGAGGAGGAGATGGAGGACGAGGAACCATGTTAACAGCAGGGTGGCACCCGAACCAGCTCATGGCCATCACTGGTGCATGGCTGGGGGGATACAGAGGACATAGACGATACACCTCCCACAGATGACAGCTTGTCGTTGCCTCTGGGCAGCCTGGCACACATGAGCGATTACATGCTGCAGTGTCTCCGCAATGACCCCCGAGTTGGCCACATTCTAACTTGTGCTGATTACAGGGTGGCCACGCTGCTGGATCCCCGTTACAAGAACAACGTACCATCCTTAATTCTGTCACTGGAGCTTGATCGTAAGATGCGCGAGTACAAGCGCACGCTGATAGAAGCGCTGCTGGTGCCATTCCCACCTGACAGCGTGGGCACAGTGGAAGCACAAAGCGAAGGCAGATGAGGAGGAAGAGGTCGCCAACGCAGCTGGGGCACCACCAGCACCTCAAAAGGCAGGGTTAGCATGGCCGAAATGTGGAAAAGCTTTGTCAGCACGCCACAACAACCAGCACCACCAGCTGATATGGAACGTCTTAGCAGCAGGCAGCATTTCACCAACATGGTGGAGCAGTATGTGTGCACACGCCTACACGTACTGACTGATGGGTCTGCCACCTTCAAATTCTGGGTCTCCAAATTGGGCACATGGCCTGAGCTTACCCTTTACACCTTGGAGGTGCTTGCCTGCCCTGCAACCAGTGTATTGTCTGAAAGTGTGTTTAGCACGGAAGGGGGCGTTATCACAGACAAGTGCAGCCGCCTGTCCACAGCCAATGTGGACAAGCTCACATTCATTAAAATGAACCAGGCATGGATCCCCCAGCCATTGTTATACTACAGCTCAATTTTTAATTGTTGTATTTTTGATATTTCCCACTCTTTTGGGGTGTACCCTAATTTAAACAAAAAATAATAAAAAAAAAATTAAAAAATTAAAACCAAAAATCTGTGTTGGCTACCTCGTCCTCCTCCACCGCCGCTTCCACCTACACCACTCTTTCCACCGCCTCCTCAACCTCCTACTCCATATGAACCTCCACCTCATAGATCAAGATTATTATTTTTTTTTTTTTACGTATTTTATTTTATTTTAAGTCATTTCACTAATTTGTCTGATACATTGTTGGGTTACATATCCCAAATTTTTGACTGTGATATACCCCTGCTCTACCTAGTGGACAGGTTAATACATTTCACTAATTTGTGTGTTACATTGTCGGGTGAAATTCACAAATTTTTGGCTGTGATATACCCCTGCTGTACCTAGTAGACAGGTTAATAAATTTCACTAATTTGCCTGTTAAATTGTCAGGTGAAATTCACCAATTTTTGGCTGTGATATACCCCTGCTGTACCTAGTAGACAGGTTAATAAATTTCACTAATTTGTCTGTTACATTGTCGGGTGAAATTCACAAATTTTTGGCTGTGATATTCCCCTGCTCTTCCTAGTGGACAGGTTAATACATTTCACTAATTTGTCTGTTACATTGTCGGGTGAAATACATCAATTTTTGGCTATGATATACCCCTGCTCTACCTAGTAGACAGGTTAATAAATGTCACTAATTTGTCTGTTACATTGTCGGGTGAAATTCACCAATTTTTGGCTGTGATATACCCCTGCTCTACCTAGTGGACAGGTTAATCAATTTCACTAATTTGTCTGTTACATTGTCGGGTAAAATTCACCAATTTTTGGCTGTGATATACCCCTGCTCTACCTAGTGGACAGGTTAATCAATTTCACTAATTTGTCTGTTACATTGTCGGGTAAAATTCACCAATTTGACAAATGCTCATCTTTTGCGCTAGAAAGTACATTTGCGGCCTACACTGCATTTAGGACAGTACGAATCAGGTGAGGCCAGAACAAGTACAGACTATAGTAGATTGGGGGGCTGACAGTGCCTACAGTTCTTTCTCATTGTCTCCCACCCAGTCCCCTGCTGAAAGATCAGAGTTGGCACCTACAGCCCATGGTTATCTGTTTTTCAACTCACCCCCTTGCAAATCAGGCAAGCAGTCTGAGCCCCAAGTCATGCAGCAGTCTGTTATGCTTTTTGATGACTCTGCTGGCAGGTTTTCCGTGGGCCATCTACATAGCCCTGCACCAGAAGTGGAAGAGATTGAGTGCACTGATGCCCAACCACTTATGTTTCAGGATGAGGACATAGAAGGCTTATCAATAAATTGCAGTCTTTGTGCTTGGACTCCCATATTGTTGAATGGATTAGGCAGTGGCTGAGGGACAGACAACAGAGGTTTGTAGTCAATGGAGTATATTCAGACCATGGTCTTGTTACCAGTGGGGTACCTCAGGGATCTGTTCTGGGACCCATATTGTTTAATATCTTTATCAGCAAAATTGCAGAAGGCCTCGATGGTAAGGTGTGTCTTTTTGCTGATGACACAAAGATTTGTAACAGGGTTGATGTTCCTGGAGGGATACACCAAATGGAAAAGGATTTAGGAAAACTAGAGGAATGGTCAAAAATCTGGCAACTAAAATTCAATATTGATAAGTGCAAGATAATGCACCTGGGGCGTAAAAACCCAAGAGCAAAATATAAAATCAGTGATACAGTCCTAACCTCAGTATCTGAGGAAAGGGATTTAGGGGTCATTATTTCAGAAGACTTAAAGGTAGGCAGACAATGTCACAGAGCAGCAGGAAATGCTAGCAGAATGCTTGGGTGTATAGGGAGAGGAATTACCAGTAGAAAGAGGGAGGTGCTCATGCCGCTCTACAGAGCACTAGTGAGACCTCATTTGGAGTATTGTGCTCAGTACTGGAGACCATATCTCCAGAAGGATATTGATACTTTGGAGAGAGTTCAGAGAAGAGCTACTAAACTAGTACATGGATTGCAGGATAAAACTTGATGTATAGCTTGGAAGAAAGACAAGACAGAAGGGATATGATAGAAACCTTTAAATACATAAAGGGAATCAACAAGGTAAAAGAGGAGAAAATATTTAAAAGAAGAAAAACTGCTACAAGAGGACATAGCTTTAAATTAGAGGGGCAAAGGTTTAAAAGTAATATCAGGAAGTATTACTTTACTGAGAGAGTAGTGGATGCATGAAATAGCCTTCCTGCAGAAGTGGTAGCTGCAAATACAGTGAAGGAGTTTAAGTATGCATGGGATAGGCATAAGGCCATCCTTCATATAAGATAGGGCCAGGGGATATTCATAGTATTCAGTATATTGGGCAGACTAGATGGGCCAAATAGTTCTTATCTGCCGACACATTCTCTGTTTCTATGAAGACCACCGCAGCACGTCTCTGATGATGACAAAACACAGGTGCCAACTGCTGCGGCTTTCTGCAGTCTGCAGACCGACAAGGAGGGCAAGGGTAAAGAGTGGGTGGAAGATGATGTGGAGGATGATGAGATACTAGACCCCACATGGAATCAAGGTCATGCGAGTGACCTGTCTAGTTTGGAGAAAGAGACATTGGTCGTACAGAGGCACCAGCAAAGAGGGAGCAGGGTGCAAAACCGTCTGTTACATTCTTATGTGATATTTTACCATTTTTGCCGTGAATAAAGCCCTGCTCTGCATAGATGACAGGGATCTAAATAAAATAAAAATCGTCTGTTACATTGTCAGGTGACATTTTACCAATTTTGCCGTATACAAACCCCTGCTCTGCATAGGTGACAGGTACCTAATTTTTGTAAAATCGTCTGTTCAATTGGTGGGTGACATGAACACAGTTTTGCAGTGAATAAACCCCTTCTCTGCATAGTTGACAGGGCCCGAAATTTTCAAAAATCGTCTGTTCCTTTGGTCGGTGACATTAACCCATTTTTGCAGATGAAAAACCCCTGCTCTGCATAGGTGACAGGGACTTAAATTTCTAAAATTCATCTTTAATTGACGCGTGCCCCTCCTTTAATTCGATCCTTCCGCTTTAATAACTTGTCCCACATTTCAGCTCGATCACATTGACCTCCCTTGGATGTGGTATCCAATTCTCACGCTCCCTCTCCGGCGTGGAATCCAGATTCCCCGTGTTGTGGAAAAATTATTGTTCGCCGTATGGTCGCCATCTATCCTACGGAGATGCGCAGATTCGTTCGCATCTGCGCAGAAACTTTCGCACGATGGTCTGGTCGTCCCAACCTGTAGCTGATTTGTGCCCGGCCTGGTATTACTGCAGGACACCAGTGTCATGGCGCCGGCTGAGGTGGGAGGGATGGGGACCGTCGAACAAAGGTTTCTTCATCCACGAGGATAAGCGCGGCAACGGAAAGGGCGCGAATAAGTGTGCAAACGCCCAAACATTCACATCTTCGCCAGCCAATCGCTTCATACAATAACCTGCCTCTCCATTGGTCATGATTGTAAGACCGCCTTCCAGCCAATCACTTTATACCATAACCTGTCTCTCCATTGGTCATGATTGTAAGACCGCCTTCCATCTTCTGGTATAAATAAACCTTGCCTAGCTGTTGGAGGCAGGCACATTATTGGATCCTACTTGAGAACATCTCTGTGATGTTATTTTGGAGGAACTGCACACACATCGACGCACACTACACCAAGGATTTCCCGATTATACTTCTGGCGGTCGTTTTCGGTTGTGAGAACGAGATAAAGGAGCAAACAGCTATATCACCTGTTACCCGTGATCACCATGGTAGGCGCAGAAAAGAACATCAAAAGTTGATAGAGAAGATATCCAATTGGATCGTGGACGTCACGGAGACGTGCAACATGGTTGAGCAGTATGTGTGCACACGCCTACACGTACTGACTGATGGGTCTGCCACCTTTAACTTCTTGGTGGATAAGGAGGAAGAGGTCGCCAACGCAGCTGGGGCACCACCAGCACCTCAAAAGGCAGGGTTAGCATGGCCGAAATGTGGAAAAGCTTTGTCAGCACGCCACAACAACCAGCACCACCAGCTGATATGGAACGTCTTAGCAGCAGGCAGCATTTCACCAACATGGTGGAGCAGTATGTGTGCACACGCCTACACGTACTGACTGATGGGTCTGCCACCTTCAAATTCTGGGTCTCCAAATTGGGCACATGGCATGAGCTTGCCCTTTACACCTTGGAGGTGTTGGCCTGCCCTGCAGCAAGTGTATTGTCTGAACGTTTGTTTAGCACGGCTGGAGGGGGTTATCACAGGTTATATTTCACAATGTTTTGGGGTCTACCCAAATAAAATAAAAATAAAAAAACATAACGAAAAACCAGTGTTGGCTACCTCATCCACCTCCACCGCCACTTCCACCAACACCGACACATCCACCACATCATCAACCTCCTACTTCATATGGACATCCTCCTCCTAAAGCAAGATTATATTTTTTTACTTTTACTTATTTTGCTATTTTAAGTCATTTCCCTATCCACATTTGTTTGCAGAGCACTTGTCATGCTCTTAACCACATTTTGCTGCCATTTGCAGCCCTCTAGCCCTTTCCATGACTTTTTTACAGCCATTTTAGTGCTCCAAAGTTCGGGTCCCCATTGACTTCAATGGGGTTCAGGTTCGAGGTCAAGTTCAGGTCCCGAACTCGAACTTTTTTGTGAAGTTCGGCCGAACCTGTCGAACCCGAACATCCAGGTGTCCGCTCAACTCTAATGCCTTTATATACAGTTAGAGTGCTCCAATATATTTGCGATTGCGCTAACCGTCACTAACGATGCAAATATTTTGCCACAATACGTCAAACTTCACATTTTAGCAGGTCTACATGTATGTATGGACAGCAGAACCTATCACACTACCTAACACACTGCACTGCAACAGCTACGCTATATCAGGATATTACCTACACTGACTATCTCCCACTAACTATCTGTATTATATATAAGCTAACTAACTATCTATCTAATGTATTGTGGAAAGCACAGAGCACACCAATGACACTGCTGTCTCTCTCAGAACTTAAAAAAAACAGTAGAAAATGGCTGCTGGGGAGGTTCTTATATAGTAAGGGGTAGGCAGCTTTCCTATTGGTTGCTATGGATGTTGCTAAGCCCAGACAAAGATATTGCAGCCTTCTCATTGGCCCACAAGCAAGAAGGGAGGTTACTGATAAAAAAAAAAAATCTAGAATATTCGAAATTACGAATATATATCACTATACGAAGTGCCGGTATTCGCAATTAATATTCGCGATTCGAATATTTGTGTCCAACACTAGATTTTATGGGGACACAATAACTAAATGGCCAAGTGTAGCTCAGTGGTATATGAAGTTTGTATGTTCTCCCTGTGTTTGTGTACTCTGGTTTCTTCCCACACTCCAAAGGCCTCCTGATAGTGAATATGGATTGTGAGCTCCTCTAGGGACAAGAAGTAATGAAAATATCCGTAAAACACTGTGGAATATATTTTCTATTAGGTTATCTTCAAATACTTTTAGGACTTGTTTGAAAATCTGTTATGGTTTTAGGTAAAATTTATGCAGAAATATAGAAAATTATGAATGGTTTACAAACTTTCCAGGACAACTGCATTTGGACTTATTTATTAATAAATGCCTAAATTGGAATTTGAGGTGCATCTACGGAACATTTATAGGACCCAAAGGATAAGTGACTACTCCTCAGGATACCATGAACAGGTCAACAATAGTCATCGTACAGCCCGATGCAGAAGTTTTTCAAATGACCATCCCAAATACATAATTATCTGCTATTGGGATTCTAGTCAGGATACACCCTTTACCATTTCACCTGCATTCAATAACTATTTTAGTTACTTTATGATCATTGATAGTAGAAACCTTGATACTTTGAAAATCTTATTTGTGGCAATAACGTTCACAGAAAGACATGTTTAAGAGAAGGTTTTAAAGATAAACCAACATCTGCACACGCGCTTTAATCCCTATCTTGATACAGATGTTACCATTGTTATTCAGTTTTCACTAGTCTGCTACATTAAACATTTAATTAGTACCTTATAAAAGGTCTCTTTATGATCACAACATGAATGCAGGCATGCCTATGTTATGGCTCCTTTAAACAAATTAACAGAAGAAAACCATTTTATTGCTTTTTAACAGCAGTCATAAACCAATTCAGAGAGAAATGAATTCCCTTAAGATTCATCTGTCACCGTCACAGGGCTCATTCTAATAAAAAATCCACCTCTTGGATTCCAAAGTGTGCACTTATTTGCTGCTTTAGTTTACATGGTCATTAATCCCTTTAAGCAGAATGCAATGTCAGCATATAAAAACAGTTAGGGACAGCCATAATCCACAGACAGAACAGGTTATAAAAAAATTCACTAAAAAAATAAAAACAAATGTATATTAAAATTATCTATAATTTACTGTTTGATCTGACCCAAGGAGAAAAATACATTATCATAATAAGACTATTATGGAAGCAGGGGTGTATACATATGGAGTGCTGGGACCAGAAGCCACATAAGAAAATATTAGTACTATAGAAAATGCATGGTAGATGGGGGCTCAGTTACATATTTGCACTAGGGCACAGCAGGAGCGGACTGGGAACTTAAAGTGGCCCTGGAAAAAATACTAAAAGTAGCCCTGTTTTGTAGTTGGGTCCAAATTGATGGAAGGCAGGGCCAGCAATACCATATTGTGGCACATTATACCACCCCAACAGAGGCAAATACCACAGTCCATCACAAAATACTGCCAGTAGCACAAAATACTTCCGGAAAATTCCACTGGCCGGCGCCCTGGGCATCGGCCCACCGGAAAATTTCCCTGTAAGGTCTATGGCCAATCCACCCCTGGGGCCCAGGATCTTCAAGTAATATCTTTGTAAGTGGGCTTTTACCCAGACCCGTCATTGGCCACAGGAAATTATGTTCCCAATCATTGGCCCTTATGTTAAATGTTTTTTTTTCTGGACCCAGACACCTTAATTACAAAGAATACACCTGTGCTAGAAAGCTTTTAATGTACTTACCATCTTAAATTTGTGTGGATCAGCCTCCCAGGATCCGAGCCAGGTGATGCTCCTTTTCTGAAAATCCAGTTTTTGATGAACCCACGTCCTTTACCAGGTTTCCGGCCTGGGCTATGATTGGTACATCACTTCCACTGTGGACAGGGCCAGAACTATTTCTCTGCCTGGTGCATGCACAGAAGAGGTAGATTCAGGAGTTCACGTGTGCGTAGCGGCATAGCACTGGCCCCGTCCACAGCAAAAGCAACAGCCAGAGGTGGAAACCTGGTAAAAGATGAGATGTCAGTGGAAGATTTTGAAGGCATCATGAGATTAGGGAGTTTTATCCAGACAACTTCAGGACAGTAAATATATTACAAACGTTCTCTTATATACAGTTGTGTGCTCTTTGTAATTAAAGGGGTTCTGCTGTTCTTTTAAACTGATGATCTATCCTTTGGATAGATCATAAACATCTGTTCGGCGGGGGTCCGACACCCAGGACCCCTGCCGATCAGCTGTTTGAGAAGGCAGCGGCACTGGCAGTAGCGCCGCAGCCTTCTCTTTGTTTCCCTCAGGCCCAGTGACGTCACGACTAGTATCACTGGCCTGGGCGTGGCTAATCTCCATTCAAGTGAACAGAGCTTAGCCCCGCCCAGAACAGTGATACTAGTCGTGGCGTCACTGGGCATGAGGGAAGCCGAGAGAAGGCCGCGGCGCTCCTGGAGCGCAGCTGCATTTTCAAACTGGCGGGGGTCCTGGGTGTCAGATAGATTAGATCTATCTCATCAGTTAAAAAGAACTGCAGAACCCCTTTAAGTAGATTTTGAAAGACCTGCTGTGTCCCAGAAAACACCTTTGATGTCTTCCACTGACCATATGTTCATTTGTTGGCTGATTAGATATTTTATGGCAACATGAAAGTTGTGTCTTGTCAGCAGCATATTTCCCTGTGTAAACAGAATATGTGCCGCTAACAATATGCAACAGTTTGCAATGGGACTTGTATAAATGAGCTCCAAGCTTCGGATTATGTGTCTGCAAGCGGCATACATTTGGGATAAAATTGCCCATTTTAAAGAACCATAAGGCTCTGTTCATATTAATGTCATTTTTAAACAGTCCTAGACTTAAAGCACATAATACAATAGTTCTGTAGAGAACACAAAATATAGTGAATATATTGATGTAGTAATGGTAAAAAGTAGTCCAATATCAAATATTAACCAAGTGGTATATAGCTTTATAGCAATTAGAGCTGAGCGAAATTCATATTTTGAAATTCGTTCACACTTCGTTTGTTGGTTAAAGGCGTTCACTTATGCATTCCGTCATAGAATTGCGTTATGGTCCTCATCTCTAATAGCAATGTTTAAAACACAATGTTGTACCTTCTACTGCGACATATCTTATAATGTCACCCTGGAAGTGCCATGGTTGCTACCACACTATTTTGTTGTGGCAAGCACAGTACCACATATTATATATACAATACGTTTTTTGAAGCACCTATGAATAAGCCAGTTATGTGCTGAGTAATAATATAGTTTAAATGGGTTGTATGTGTTATAAAAAAAACTCCCACTGTGCCCCTAAATGTCATAAAGGAACATACACTTACAGTGCCTTGCAAAAGTATTCACCTCCCTTGACTTTTTTTTCCGTGTTATGTTAAATTACAGCTTTAAGTTCAATGTTTTGTTAATCTGAATTTTATGTGACGGATCAGAACACAATAGTCTAAGTTGGTGAAGTGAAATGAGAAAAATATATAAATAAAACTATTGTTTAGAAATAGAAAACAGAAAATTGGCATGTGCGTATGTATTCCCCCCCCCCCCCCCCCCCCCCCCCCTGGTGCAATTACCTTTAGAAGTCACATAATTAGTGAAATGATGTCCACCTGTGTGCAATCCAAGTGTCACATGATCTATGTATATATACACCTTTTTTGAAAGGCCCCAGAGGCTGCAACACCTAAGCAAGAAGTATCACTAACCAAACACTGCCGTGAAGAGCAAGGAACTCTCCAAACAAGTAAAGGACAATGTTGTTGAGAAGTACAAGTCAGGGTTAGGTTATAAAAAAATATCCAAATCTTTGATGATCCCCAGGAGCATCATCAAATCTATCATAACCAAAAGTAAAGAACATAGCACAACAGCAAACCTGCCAAGAGACTGTCGCCCACCAAAACTCACGGACCGGACAAGGAGGGCATTAATCAGAGAGGCAGCACAGAGACCTAAGGTAACCCTGGAGGAGTTGCAGAGTTCCACAGCAGAGACTGGAGAATCTGTACATAGGACGACAATAAGCCGTACGCTCCATAGAGTTGGGCTTTATGGCAGAGTGGCCAGAAGAAAGCCATTACTTTCAGCTAAAAACAAAAAGGCACGTTGTGAGTTTGCGAAAAGGCATGTTGTGAGTTTGCGAAAAGGCATGTGGGAGACTCCCAAAATGTATGGAGGAAGGTGCTCTGGTCTGATGAGACTAAAATTTTACTTTTCGCCCATCAAATAAAACGCTATGTCTGGCGCAAACCCAACACATCACATCACACAAAGAACACCATCCCAACAGTGAAACATGGTGGTGGCAGCATCATGCTGTGGGGATGTTTTTAGCAGCTGTGACTGGGAAACTGGTCAGAGTTGAGGCAAAGATGGTGCTAAATACAGGGATATTCTTGAGCAAAACCTGTACCACTCTGTGCGTGATTTGAGGCTAGGACGCAGATTCACCTTCCAGCAGGACAATGACCCCAAACACACTGCTAAAGCAACACTTGAGTGGTTTAAGGGGAAACATGTAAATGAGTTGGAATGGCCTAGTCAAAGCCCAGATCTCAATCCAATAGAAAGCTGTAGTTAGACTTAAAGATTGCTGTTCACAAGCGCAAACCATCCAACTTGAAGGAGCTGGAGCAGTTTTGCAAAGAGGAATGGGCAAAAATCCCAGTGGTAAGATGTGGCAAGCTCATAGAGACTTATCCAAAGCCACTTGAAGCTGTGATTGCCGCAAAAACTGGCTCGACAAAGTATTGACTTTAAGGGGGTGAATAGTTATGCACATTGACTTTTGCTGTTATTTTGTCCTATTTGTTGTTTGCTTCACAATAAAAAATATAAAGTTGTGGGCATGTTGTGTAAATTACATGATGCAAATTCTCAAACAATGTTAATTCCAGAAAGTGCTAAGCAGGTGGCTCACTCTGATTTGTCACGACAGGTGCACAAGTTCAAAAAACACCCCTTGGTTCTGGTAGATAAATATAAATTTGGATAGAACCGGCACTCAAAACAATCGGAATATGCGTGGAAGTAAATTAAAATTATTTATTAAACAATAAGCGTTAGATAAGCTATATTCTGTGTACATCAGAGTAAAATTCATAAAAATGACATAAAAAACATAAAACATATATGTATACCAAATGAATATATATCTCTAATATAGAAAAGTCTCAAATGCTGGGCACAGCAGGCTGCATCCGTGTCCCTCCCAGTTGGGTAAGGCTATTAGATCGCAGGCGTCTATGCCAAAGCAGAGTGTTTGAGATATATACAGTGGTATATTTGCATAAAATACTATGTTTAGGAGGATTCAATGGCATGTATCCCACATAATCCTAAATGCATAAAATTGCTCCAACGTATAGGATAGGGGATCAAGGATAGTCAGATGTGGTCTATATTTTGAACCATGAATGAGTTGTCCAGCACCTGTAACGGTCTCAGATTCAAAGTCACTTGTCCAGCACGTCTGTGATCACAGTACCTGTGCCGTCTCTCATGCAGAAAATCGGTATAGTTCCACTGAACTTAGTGTTACTCACTGTGTCCCCGTGTAGGCTCACTCGATTAGATCTGCGGAGGAATTTCTACCGTGGCGTCCCACGCTTCAGCTTTTCTCCGCTGTGTTTGTGTTAGGATCCCGTCTCTACTCTCGCGAGAGACCTGTGTTGGACCTGTGTTAGCTGTTTCAGCTGTTACACTTCGGTGAGTCTTACAACACTTGCTGATCTTCTATAGGTGGATATATTCTCTCCGTCCTTTTAGTACATGGCCATGTACTGCTGAGATGATTCTTTCACAGGTAATACGCCCAGACGCGTTTCGAGATACCTTATCTCTTCCTCAGTGGGTATGACCTGTGAACACTGCTCTTATGTTTTATATACTCTCATCTCAATTAGTTGATTACTTTCACCTGTTCCAAAACTTGTGTCAGGACATAGAGGCTTTGCTTTTCATTAACCTTTTCTTTTCCATATAATATTTCTATCTTAGAATCCTCTTTCAGTAGTATTAATAGTATCAGGCATCTCTGCATATAAATATGTATTCATATATGACAACTATACGATCAGATATAGAATAAAAATATAAAAAGATATAAAAAGCATATAGGAAGTGTGAATAAACCACTATTCAGTAATGTATGTTGGCAGACATTTGAAATCCTATATTGTGGGGAAATGTTTTTATATATCACCATCATGTAGTCAATACTTATCTACCCACATATTCCAATATGAATATCTTGAAATATGGGATATTAATCCCCATACTCCTAAGGGCTGATTCGCTAAATCTCAGGATACTATTGAAATTTTATTGTTTGTTTTTTAAATATAATCCTCATTTTTAATCTATTTACCTTCTTACATCTTTTTCTATATTATTTTTGTTCCTTATTCAATATAATTCATACCTGTAATTTTCTTGCACTTTTCTGAAAATTGCGTTTTTTTATTGCGGTTTTCCTTGTGCGTTTTTTTGTGTGCGTTTTTTCTGGGGATGCGTTTTTTGGAAAAAATTCAAAAAGGTTTTTTTATTTTTATATATATATATAAAATGGTTTTATCTTCATTCTATTTAGGGGATTTTCAATTCCATAGGTGTTACTATATTTTCTATTTCTCAAAATCATACCCTCATCTTCATAATCCATCTCTATTTTCATCTATGCTGCTGTAGATGACTGACATCTTGTAATCTAAATAAAACCAAAAATCTCCAAGTCTGAGTTCAACCCCGCAGGGAGGAGACTGCCAAAATCATAGATTCTTCTGGACTCAGCCCGTGACATTCTCATAATGTGATTCCCTCCCCTCCAGTGTATGTCCACCTTCTCCAGGGCCACAAAAGAAAAGCCCTTGGGGTCACTATTGTGTGACAATTTAAAGTGTTTGGATAGAGAATGATTTTCGTATCCTTTTCTAATGTTGTTTAGATGTTCTGTTATTCTCACTCTCAAGGGTCTTTTAGTTCTGCCAATGTATTGTTTCTGGCAGGGGCACTGGAAAAGGTAGACAACACTGGAGGAGTCACATGTCAGGCAACCCTTAATATCCAAACTAAATTCATTCTGAGTGGATTGGACCTTACTTATCTTTTTTGGGAATGTTGAGTTTTTACACCCCGAACATCTCCCACATCTATAAAACCCATTCATATTCAGCCATTTTTGGAGTGTAGGTGCTTCTTTTTTCTTGTGATTGTTTATTGAAGGTGCTATTTTTAGACCTTTGTTGGGTGCCTTGGTGAAAGTGATAAGTGGGGAAGTGTGCAACATGGGTCCAATGACGTTATCTCTTAATAGGAAGTGCCAGTGTTGATTTATGATGTGCCGTATTTGTTTAGATTGTGAACTGTAAGGTAAGATTATTCTCAATTCCCCTTCCTTATTTGTGTTTTTGTGAGTATTTGGCTGAAAAAAGGTTTCTCTCTCTGTTTCCCTTATTTTTACCAGAGCATCTGTCAGGACTTTTTCGGGGTAACCTTTACATTCAAACTGTTCTTTCATTTTAAGGGCCTCAATTTCGAAGTCCACTTCCTCGGTACAATTTCGCTTTATACGGCGGAATTGTCCTGAGGGAATATTTAGTAGCCACTGGGGCAGGTGGCAGCTTGTGAATGGTATAAAGCTATTTTTAGCTGTTGGTTTATAATGGGTATTACACCTGTATTTGTTGTCACATTGTGTAATCTGGATGTCCAGAAACTCTATAGATGTTTCTTTAATTTTGGACAGAAAAATTAAGTTTTTGTCATTATGATTCAGGGCCTCTAAGAATTCTTGCAATTGATGTTCATCTTTTCTCCATACAAACAGGACGTCATCTATGTAGCGACGCCATAGGGCCAGGTCCGTCCCCAGTTTGGGGGTGATGTTTTCATGTTCCCACTGTGCCAAAAATAAATTTGCATAACTGGGGGCGAACCTGGTCCCCATGGCCGTCCCACACAGCTGCAAATAGTGACCGCCCTCAAAATAACAATAATTGTGATGGAGAATAAATTGAATACCCTCCATCAGGAATTCAATTTGTTTAGGGCATAAGGTCCCATCTATTTCTAGTTGTGACTTCACTGCTGCTATACCTTGGTCATGTCTTATGCTGGTATAGAGAGACTGGACATCTAATGTCCCAATGATCCAGCCTGGTTCTACATCAAAACCCTCTAGCGTCCCAACAATATCTGTGGTATCTCGAATATACGACCTAGTTCTCCTCACCACAGGTTGTAATAATACATCAATGTATTGGGAGAGATTCGAGGTCATAGATCCTATCCCAGATATTATGGGACGTCCAGGTGGCTGTTCCAAATTTTGGTGGATTTTGGGCAGGCAGTAGAAGACTGGAAGTCTTCCCTGCGGGCCCAAAATAAAGTTCCGTTCCTGATCAGACAATATCTTGTCACTTACACCTCTATCGCAGTAATTTGTGAGACTTTTATTGAATTCCTGACCTGGATCTACTTTTAGTTTTTTGTATGTCGTGGTGTCTTCCAATTGTCTAAGACACTCATCTACATACTGTGTGGTATTCATAACTACAATGGCCCTGCCCTTGTCTGCGGGGCGTATTGTGATGTTCTCCTGTTTCTGCAGTTCTTTGATGGCCCGAATTTCTCCCCCTGTTAAATTATTTCTTTGGCTCTGTCTATCTTTGATTTTTCTCAGATCATTTTCAATTGATCTTTGAAATATTGCCATATCATGGCCAATCTCATTTTTTGGGAATTTCCGTGATTTATTCTTCAGATTAGTATGTTGTACTCCTCCCCTATTCTCATTATCATCTCGTGTTGGAGATTCTGCTATGCTGGGATTTTTTTGGAAATATTTCCGTAGACATAATTTCCTCATAAATTTTTGGAGACCTATATATGTGTCGAACTTGTTGAGTTTGGATGTAGGTGCAAATTTTAATCCTTTGTCTAGGAGTTTCATTTGTGTATTTGTGAGTACGGTAGAACTTATATTAACTATTGAATCTAATGAATTTATTAATTTCTCCTTCTGTCTCTCCCCCTTCTTCCTCTGTCCTCTTCTTGTCTTTCTTTCTCTGATTTTGTGTGTTGATATTGATGGTGTTGTCCCCTGTACGGTCGTTTGTATGGTTGTTGATGGTATATTGGGGACTGATTCCGCTGTCTCAGATTGTATGGATGAGTTGGTGGGGTTTGACGTATGTGATTCCTTAATGGTGTCTGTGGGTGTTGATTTAATCTTGGTGAAGGTGATCTGTGTCTTATCCGTGGTTTGTGATGTGGTGGGGTCCTGTCTAAAAAATACTTATCTTGTAATGTTTCATATCTATTATGTGTTGGTATATTATATCCTCCCTGACTATAGTTGGTATTTTGTCCTCCTTCCAATCCTCTCTCTTGTGGATATAACTCTCTCTCTATATTTGATACCTCCACTTGTGACTGCGGTGGATCAAATCGGGGTTTAGGAAAGTTCTTATATTTCTTTGTTTTTTTGTTCACTAAAAGACCCTTGAGAGTGAGAATAACAGAACATCTAAACAACATTAGAAAAGGATACGAAAATCATTCTCTATCCAAACACTTTAAATTGTCACACAATAGTGACCCCAAGGGCTTTTCTTTTGTGGCCCTGGAGAAGGTGGACATACACTGGAGGGGAGGGAATCACATTATGAGAATGTCACGGGCTGAGTCCAGAAGAATCTATGATTTTGGCAGTCTCCTCCCTGCGGGGTTGAACTCAGACTTGGAGATTTTTGGTTTTATTTAGATTACAAGATGTCAGTCATCTACAGCAGCATAGATGAAAATAGAGATGGATTATGAAGATGAGGGTATGATTTTGAGAAATAGAAAATATAGTAACACCTATGGAATTGAAAATCCCCTAAATAGAATGAAGATAAAACCATTTTATATATATATATAAAAATAAAGAAACCTTTTTGAATTTTTTCAAAAAAACGCATCCCCAGAAAAAACGCACACAAAAAACCGCACAAGGAAAACCGCAATAAAAAAACGCAATTTTCAGAAAAGTGCAAGAAAATTACAGGTATGAATTATATTGAAATAAGGAACAAAAATAATATAGAAAAAGATGTAAGAAGGTAAATAGATTAAAAATGAGGATTATATTTAAAAAACAAACAATAAAATTTCAATAGTATCCTGAGATTTAGCGAATCAGCCCTTAGGAGTATGGGGATTAATATCCCATATTTCAAGATATTCATATTGGAATATGTGGGTAGATAAGTATTGACTACATGATGGTGATATATAAAAACATTTCCCCACAATATAGGATTTCAAATGTCTGCCAACATACATTACTGAATAGTGGTTTATTCACACTTCCTATATGCTTTTTATATCTTTTTATATTTTTATTCTATATCTGATCGTATAGTTGTCATATATGAATACATATTTATATGCAGAGATGCCTGATACTATTAATACTACTGAAAGAGGATTCTAAGATAGAAATATTATATGGAAAAGAAAAGGTTAATGAAAAGCAAAGCCTCTATGTCCTGACACAAGTTTTGGAACAGGTGAAAGTAATCAACTAATTGAGATGAGAGTATATAAAACATAAGAGCAGTGTTCACAGGTCATACCCACTGAGGAAGAGATAAGGTATCTCGAAACGCGTCTGGGCGTATTACCTGTGAAAGAATCATCTCAGCAGTACATGGCCATGTACTAAAAGGACGGAGAGAATATATCCACCTATAGAAGATCAGCAAGTGTTGTAAGACTCACCGAAGTGTAACAGCTGAAACAGCTAACACAGGTCCAACACAGGTCTCTCGCGAGAGTAGAGACGGGATCCTAACACAAACACAGCGGAGAAAAGCTGAAGCGTGGGACGCCACGGTAGAAATTCCTCCGCAGATCTAATCGAGTGAGCCTACACGGGGACACAGTGAGTAACACTAAGTTCAGTGGAACTATACCGATTTTCTGCATGAGAGACGGCACAGGTACTGTGATCACAGACGTGCTGGACAAGTGACTTTGAATCTGAGACCGTTACAGGTGCTGGACAACTCATTCATGGTTCAAAATATAGACCACATCTGACTATCCTTGATCCCCTATCCTATACGTTGGAGCAATTTTATGCATTTAGGATTATGTGGGATACATGCCATTGAATCCTCCTAAACATAGTATTTTATGCAAATATACCACTGTATATATCTCAAACACTCTGCTTTGGCATAGACGCCTGCGATCTAATAGCCTTACCCAACTGGGAGGGACACGGATGCAGCCTGCTGTGCCCAGCATTTGAGATTTTTCTATATTAGAGATATATATTCATTTGGTATACATATATGTTTTATGTTTTTTATGTCATTTTTATGAATTTTACTCTGATGTACACAGAATATAGCTTATCTAACGCTCATTGTTTAATAAATAATTTTAATTTACTTCCACGCATATTCCGATTGTTTTGAGTGCCGGTTCTATCCAAATTTAATGTTAATTCCAGGTTGTGAGGCACCAAAACGCAAAAAAAGTCAAGGGGGTTGAATTATTTTGCACTGTAGCTCTTAATCCCCTCTCTGCTGTTGTCTAAGGCTGCAGTCAAATACTAGCCTCAGCAGTCTAGTGCCATATAGCGGTGAGACCAGCAATTGGCTGCAGCGATCATGTGTTGTAAACTGCTACATAGCTGCTTCAGACTGTAAATAGAAACTGGCTGAGATGGAACTGCAGCATTGGAAATGGAGGGGTATTAAGTGGGAAGTATGGTTTATTTTATTATTTTATTACCTTTGGGGGCCCTGGGGATGTTTGTCATAACCCAGACAACCGCTTTAATGTCTATTTAGATTAAAAGGGCTGTTTACCTTCGGAAGCCTCTCTGCCAGACCTTCCCATGTCTCCGGACCTGCAGAGGGAAGCATACTTACCTTCTCCACATCGCTGGGTTCCAGCTACTTTACTTCCCTGCCTCGCACCAATCTCCACGTGTCAAAATACTATTCGAGGCAGGTCACGTAGCCACTGCAGTCAATGACTGGCTGCAGGAGTCACATGTTCCCATATGTCATGTGAATCAATGATGGGACACACAAAGACATGTCACTGCTGCAGCCACTAATTAGCTGCAGTGGCCATGTGACCAATGTCAAATATAATGTTGATGCTTGGAGACCAGAGTGAGGCAACAAGGACGTGGGTGGGTGTTTATGGAATAAAGGCCCCCAAAGGTGAACAACAATTTTAAGCAATGTGTCAAAACATTTATAACTATAGTAGATCCTCTAAGTACCTTCCATGTGAAGTACTTGCAACGGAATTTAATAAGGGGGAAACTTATCATACTCTGCACTAAAGAATTCTGGCTTCAAAATGTCAAAATATAGGGGGGTCTTAATAACCCCTATAGCTGGCGCAGGCCTCTCCATAATTTCGTCGGATCCTCCGCCAGTTCTAAATCTACTCCAGCTTCCTAGCTGTCTTATATTTAGACCATTTTCTACACCTGGAGTGAGCAGGGAAAAGTCCCAGATTGTGGTGCAACTAAACGTTCCGCCACAATCTGCATCAGAAATACACTTAATTTATGCATATTTCAGGATAATAAATGGCCCCTGGGTCTTTGAGGCATTTTGGCGTTACTTGCAAAAAATTAAGAAAATTGGTGGGAAAGTGGGCATGTTAAGGTATGCTCCACATTTATTACTGGGGCTTTTTTTTTAGAAGCCTCTCAAATTCACTCCAATAGGGTGGTGTCTTAAAAAAACTGGAGTAGAATTTCTAGACAAAAGTGTTAGGTTTAAAGATTTACATGCAACATTTGATAAATCTGTGCAAAGTAGGCCAACGCAAAACTGACTTTAAATATTACCCTATTGATAAATTCTGCAAACAGAGTTCAGAGTTAGGGTGAGTTCATACTCGCGTTTAGCTTTCCGCTGTAGCATTCAGTTATAATATGCTTTAAAATGGAAAATAATGTTATTTTGGACGAAGAAAAAGCCCTGATTGCAGGATTTTTTTTTCTGTCCAAAATAAAATAAAGTAGACAGAATACTGGTTTCCGTTTTTAGATTCTTTTGATCTCTATTAGTACATCTTAACGGAATGCATCCAAAGTGTTCCGTTTGGTTTCCAGTTATAGCAATTCCGTTATTTTCCATTTTAAGCATATTATAACTGAATGCTACAACGGAAAGCTAAACGCGAGTATAAACTTCCCCATATCATTACATGAGAAGTTTAATTCTTCTTAATTTACATCATCAAATAAATAAAAAATAAAAACTTTATCAGTTCCTTTCAAGTGAATGTTTGCATGAAATTGTACTTAGAATTTCCAGAGACTAGAAGTGATTAGAAGTTATTCTTTTATGAATTTTTGAAGTAAATTAGAAATAACATTCTTCCCCGCATAATTGGTAAGTTGAATTCTGACAGCATTCAGTGAACATCAAGATGCTGCTACTATGGAAACTCGAGAAGCTATGCCTCTCATTAACCAGCCGCACTGCAGTTCCTGCCATCAAGCTGCTGCTATCTACTTCAACAATGTGCATGAGCAAACGAACAGTAAAATGTCACCAACCCACACCATGCCTCTATATCTATCTATAGACTGAATTTTGTGACTGTATAACAAATTGCTTATAAATTAGTGTGTGGTCTGTATGGCAGCTAAATACGATGGCCATCTCAGATTCTGTCATTCACCATCGTACTTTGTTCAGGGACAGACATTTATGCAGGCGCTAGGGAGAGTGAAAGGAAACCTCATTGTGCACTATCAGGATAGGGAGGAATCATTTCACATCATCTAAGTGCAGGGACAGACGTTTCAGGCGCCAGGGAGAGTGATAAAGAAAAGATTGTGAAAAAAAAAGCGTTTTATAAGTGCACGATAAGGATAGGGAGGAATCATTTCACAGCATCTAAGTGCAGGGACAGACGTTTCAGGCACCAGGGAGAAAGATAAAGAAAACATTGTAAAAAAAAAAAGCGTTTTATAAGTGCACGATAAGGATAGGGAGGAATCATTTCACAGCATCTAAGTGCAGGGACAGACGTTGCAGGGACTAGGGAGAGTCATACAGAAAATATCATTGGGAAAAAATACGATTTACAAGTGCAGGGAAAGATTATTTGGGGATCCAATTAGCCATTATACAGCTCTGTCATTCCAGCTAATTTGTTGTAGGGGTGCAAGTGTTATGTAGAAAATCCATTAGTGGCTTATATCTGTGGAAAAAGATAAATATATACTCTGTTCACTTCTGCAGCTATATATGGCGAAAGCATTTAGCGCCCCATTATAGTACAGTACGAGAAAAAATAGACAGTGTTCACACTTGGTGTTATTTGCGCTATAAGCGTTTCTTGTCATATTTCTAGGAAAAAAGAAAAAATACAAGCCGTTCACATTTAGTGATATTTGCGCTAAAAGCGTTTCCTGTCATATTTCTAGAGAAAAAGAGAAAAATACAAGCCGTTCACATTTGGTGTTATTTGCTCTAAAAACATCTATTGTCAGTTCAGTACAATACGAGAAAAATAGACACTGTTCACATTTGGTGTTATTTGTGCTAAAAGCGTTTCTTGTCATACTTCTAGAGAAAAAGAGAGAAATACAAGCCATTCACATTTCGTGTTATTCGCGCTATAAGCGTTTCTTGTCATATTTCTAGAGAAAAATACAAGCCGTTCACATTTGGTGTTATTTGCGCTAAAAGCATTTCTTGTCATATTTCTAGAGAAAAAGAGAAAAATACATGCTGTTTACATTTGGTGTTAGTTGCGCTAAAAGTGTTTCTTGCCATATTTCTAGAGAAAAAGAGAAAAATACATGCCGTTCACATTTGGTGTTATTTGCGCTATAAGCGTTTCTTGTCATATTTCTAGAGAAAAAGAAAAAAATACAAGCCGTTCACATTTGGTGTTGTTTGCGCTAAAAGCGATTCTTGTCATATTTCTAGAGAAAAAGAGAAAAATACCCGCCGTTCACATTTGGTGTTATTTGCTCTAAAAACATCTATTGTCAGTTCAGTACAATAAGAGTAAGGCTACTTTCACACTAGCGGCACGGACCTCCGGCAGGCTGTTCACCCGACGGAACAGCCTGCCGGAGGGCCGTGCCGCTAGTGTGAAAATAGCCAAAAATAGACACTGTTTACATTTGGTGCTATTTGCGCTAAAAGAGTTTATTGTCATACTGCTAGAGAAAAAGAGAAAAATACCAGCCGTTCACATTTGGTGTTATTTGCGCTAAAAGCGTTTCTTGTCATATTTCTAGAGAAAAAGCAAAAAATACACGTCGTTCACATTTGGTGTTATTTGCTCTTAAAACATCTATTGTCAGTTCAGTACAATTCGAGAAAAATAGACATTTGGTGTTATTTGCGCTATAAGCGTTTCTTGTTATATTTCTAGAGAAAAAGAGAAAAAAACACGCCGTTCACATTTGATGTTATTTGCGCTAACAGCGTTTCTTGTCATATTTTTAGAGAAAAAGAGAAAAATACATGCCGTTCACATTTGGTGTTATTTGCGCAGAAATAATTTAGTGGCCTATTTCAGCACAATACGAGAAATATATACTTAGTTCACGTTTGTTGTTATTTGTGCAGAAATAATTTAGTGGCCTATTTTAGTATAAAAAGAATAATATATTCGTCGCTTTTAGGGGTGTTTTATTTTCCTTTTCATTTGTTTAGTTCAGCTACAAGTTGGTCAGGTAGAGAGATGCCAGGCCATGCACAGAGATGTGGCAGAGGCATGAATGTTTCTGGCGCAAGCAGAGGTCGCAGCAGAGTGAGGGGTAGTGGCAGCAGTAGTCGCAGCGAGAGGCCTGAGCTCCCGGTGTCATCTAGCGGTCATGTCTTGACCAGTAACACAGCGGAACTTGATTGGTTAACTCGGTCATCCACGTCATCCCAAGTGACATCAGACTCCCCCAGCCAAGAGTCGGTGGGTTCGTCAGGCACAACTGTTAGTTGGCATGGCCCGGGAGCAGGCCCTGTGCCCTCACCTGTCCTCAACCTGCCTCTGGCCTTTTCTGTTCCCTCACCGCGAGAAGTAGTATATGCTGTAGGCTCAGCTTCACTTTTCAGCGAGGAACAGCTACAGGTGAAACTCGAAAAATTAGAATCGTGCAGAAGTCCACTTATTTCAGTAAAGTAAATTAAAAGTAATTGCATTAATGCAGCTTAAACTTTGAATTTTGTCAAAAGGTTCAATATTCTAGGCTCAAAGTGTCACACTCTATTCAGCTAATTAATCCATACCCCCTGAGCAAAGAGTACCTCAAAATTGAGACTTTGGGGTTTCATAAGCTGTAAGCCATAATCATCTAGATTATAACAAATAAAGGCTTGAAATATCTTGCTTTGCATGTAATGAGTCTATCTCATATATTAGTTTCACCTTTTAAGTTGCATTACTTAAATAAAGTAACTTTGCATGATATTCAAATTTTTCGAGTTTCACCTGCACTAGAGGAGCAGCTACTGCCCAGCGAGGATCTGGAGGAGACATACGCCGCTTCCTCCACTAGGCGGGCAAGTAGTGATGAGGAGAGTGGCACGGGAGCTTATGCTGTGAGTGGTCATGCTCCTGACCCAGAGGCCATTGAGGAGGACATAAGTGATGTGCAGACACTAATCGATGATGATGAAGCCGTTCGCACTTGGGAGCTGGGTGCAGAAGGGGCTTTATCATCATCAGGAGAAGAGGGTGGCAGCTTGACTGTTAAGCAGCGGCGGAGCCAGCAAGGTGGTAGAATGGCTGGGAGTCAGCAGTGTGGCAGCAGTGGGAGGTCGGGAGTCAAATGTGCCCAGGGTAGACCACCTGCTTTGCAGCCTACCTGCCCGGGAAGTAGTGGTGCAGGGGTTCACGGAGGCATCGGCGGTAGCAATCAGTTAGTGTAGACTGTTGGGGGGAAAATCACCTACTCAGCGGTGTGGCAGTTTTTTTTCAAAGCACCAGAGGAGGTGAATGTGGCCATATGTTGCATCTGTGGGCAGAAGGTGAAGCGTGGCCAGGGTGCCAATGCTGCACTACGGCCCTGAGTCAACATATGCAGCGTCGCCAGCCACAGCAACAGCTACATCACTCAGTGGCACGCACCCAGTTTCAGCCAGTCAAGGCTCCACCACCTCAGCCGAAGGTAGCTGTCTGTCAATCCCATCTTCTGCTGGTCCAGATGCTCGTACTCCTCGTCAGTCATTCCGTCAGCAATCGAACACCGAAGCGATTGCCGAGACAACAGTATGCATGCACGCATCCAACGGCGCAGAAGCTGAATATTCTCCTGTCCAAGTTGCTGGTGCTTCAGTCCCTTCATTTCCAAGTGGTGGACTCTGCACCTTTCAGAGAACTGATGGCTTGTGCCGAGCCGAGGTGGAGAGTCCCAAGCCGTCATTTCTTTGCCAAAAAAGGCAGTACCAGCCCTGCACACACATGTAGAACAGAAGGTGGACCAGTCCTTAAGGCTACTTTCACACTTGCGTTCGGGGTTCCGCTTGTAAGTTCCGTTTGGCACCGTTTGGCCTCCATTCTGCTCAGCAGTGGGACACCCGAATGCAGCTTGCAGTGTTTTGGTGTCCGCCTGGCCGTGCGGAGCCAAACGTTTTCTCCTATCCAATGGTATATTTTAACTTGAAGCGTCCCCATCACCATGGGAACGCCTCTATGTTAGAATGTACCATCGGATTTGAGTTAGATCGTGAAACTCAGATCCGACAGTATATTCTAACACAGAGGCGTTCCCATGGTGATGGGGACGCTTCAAGTTAGAATATACTAAAAGAACTGTGTACATGACTGCCCCTTGCTGCCTGGCAGGTGCTGCCAGGCAGCAGGGGGCAGACCCCCCCCCTGTATTTAACTCATTGGTGGCCAGTGCAGCCCCCCCCCTCCCCTGTATTTAACTCTTTGGTGGCCAGTGCGGCCGGCCCCCCCTCCCTCCCCCCTGTATTTAACTCATTGGTGGCCAGTGAGGCCGGCCCCCCCTCCCTCCCTTCCTTGTATTTAACTCATTGGTGACCAGTGCGGCCGGCCCCCCCTCCCTCCATCCCTTGTATTTAACTCATTGGTGGCCAGTGCGGCCGGCCCCTCCTCCCTCCCCCCCTAATTAAAATGACTGACCCACCATCATTGGTGGCAGTGGAGAGTTCCGATCAGAGTCCCAGTTTAATCGCTGGGACGCCGATCGGTAACCATGGCAACCAGGACGCTACTGCAGTCCTGGCTGCCATGGTTACTTAGCAATTTTAGAAGCATTATACTTACCTGCGATGTCTGTGACCGGCCGGGCGCTCCTCCTGAAAGGTCTGTGCGGCGCATTGTATTTCACTTAGGAGGAGCGCCCGGCCAATGAGTTAAATACAAGGGAGGGAGGGCAGGGGGGCCGGCCGCACTGGCCACCAATGAGTTAAATATAGGGGGGAGAGGGGGGGCGGCCGCACTGGCCACCAATGAGTTATATACAGGGGAGGGAGGGGGGTCCGGCCACACTGGCCACCAATGAGTTAAATACAAGGGATGGAGGGAGGGAGGGCCGGCCGCACTGGCCACCAATGAGTTAAATACAGGGGAGGGAGGGGGGGCCGGCCGCACTGGCCACCAATGAGTTAAATACAGGGGAGGGACGGGGGCCGGCCGCACTGGCCACAAATGAGTTAAATACAAGGGAGGGAGGGGGGGCCGGCAGTACTGGCCACCAATGAGTTAAATACAGGGGAGGGAGGGGGGGCCGGCCGCACTGGCTACCATTGAGTTAAATACAAGGGATGGAGGGAGGGGGGCCGGCCGCACTGGCCACCAATGAGTTAAATACAGGGGAGGGAGGGGGGACGGCCGCACTGGCCACCATTGAGTTAAATACAAGGGATGGAGAGAGGGGGGGGCCGGCCGCACTGGCCACCAATGAGTTAAATACAGGGGAGGGAGGGGGGGACGGCCGCACTGGCCACCAATGAGTTAAATACAGGGGAGGGAGGGAGGGGGGCCGGCCACACTGGCAACAAATGAGTTAAATACAGGGGAGGTAGGGGGGCTGGCCGCACTGGCCACCAATGAGTTAAATACAAGAGAGGAAGGGAGGGGGGGCCAGCCGCACTGGCCACCAATGAGTTAAATACAGGGGAGGGAGGGGGCAGTCATGTACACAGTTCTTTTAGTATATTCTAACTTGACGCGTCCCCATCACCATGGGAATGCCTCTGTGTTAGAATATACTGTCGGATCTGAGTTTTCACGAAGTGAAAAATCAGATCTGAAAAAAACAGTTATGCAGACGGATCCGTTCTGAACGGATGCAAGCGTTTGCATTATAGGAGCGGATCCGTCTGTACAGACACCAGACGGATCCGCTCCGAACGCAAGTGTGAAAGTAGCCTGAGCCTGTCGGCGTCTGCCAAAGTGCACAGCAGCACCGACGTGTGGAGCTGTAACTACGGTCAGGAACGATAAATGTCCTTTACGGCCCACTGGGTGAATGTGATTCCTGCACAGCCACACCAGCAACTTGGACAGGTCACGCCGCTTCCTCCTCCACGTTGTCATTCCGTTGGTCCTGCGACAAAGTCCGCCTATGCCTCCTCATCCTCCACCATGTCCTCAGCCTCCACTGCAGGGACAAGTCACAGTGCCCCTCCAGCATACCTTGCCACTCGGTGGCCTCATCATACCCCTGCCATCTACAGACTCTGTCATTGTGCCACTCAGTGGCCTTCTCATGATGCTGCTGCTGCATCCGCCACCTCCAGACTCAGTCATTGTGCCACTCGGTGGCTTTCTCCTGATGCCGCCACCTCCAGACTCTGTCATTGTGCCACTTGGTGGCCTCCTCATACTGCTTACACCTCACCACTATGTCATAGGGCCACTCTGTGGACTTCTCATGCTGTTCCCACCCTCCCCACTTCATGACTCGTCCACTTCATGGCTTTCGGCCAGGCTGACATCATCATTTATTTGACCTTTCTTCTGATCTGTCAGAAGGAAGGAAAAATGAGACGCATAACGGATCCTGTCTGTGTAGCAACTGAAAGGCCTGTATTGTCCCATCAGAATTGGCTTATGATTTGGTAGCCAAAAGCAGGAGTGGGTACAAAACACAGAAGACATACAAATATTCCATTCACGTGTCACCTCTGTTTTACATCCACTCCTGTTTTTTTTTGGCATTAGCAATACTGATGGATCAGTGACATAAACAAAAACGTACTGCTCACACCCTCTCCACTCTGTCGGGGGGGCTCTACTTGTATAAGCGTTTATCCTGTCCTACCTTTGCCAGACTTTTCTGATGCCCCGTTTTCTTGTCATAAATTCTCTGCCGGAAGTGCCGCTTTTCAAAGATTCAGTGATGTAGTGGGTCCCTTTCTGCAGAGCAAAGCCTTCGCAGGGAGCCCGGTGATGTCACTGCCAGCCTCAGTGATTATGCAGAGCACACTGAAAAGGCGGAAACTAGGCGGCAACACATTGTGCTAAGCCCCGCCCCTCTGGTCCAATGATGTCACTAGGCAGGGCATATTTTTAGCAAGGAAGGAGGGACATGATCTATTGTTTAAAGGACATCTGTCAGCAGATTTGTACCTGTGAAACTGGCTGACCAGTTCCGTGTGCGCTTGGCAGCTGAAGGCATCTATGTTGGTCCCATGTTCATATGTGCCCGATTGCTGAGAAAAAGGAAGTCTTGCAAATGAGCCTCTAGGAGCAACGAAGGTCTTACCGTCATAACTACAGTTTCAATCTCTCTTCAAATGCCGCGCCCTCAGCACTTTGATTGACAGAGTCAGACAGTGTAAGGCTACTTTCACACTAGCGTTCGGAGCGGATCCGTCTGATGTTTCATCAGACGGACCCGCTCCGATAATGCAGACGTTCGCATCCATTCAGAACGGATGCGTCTGCATTAAAACTTAGAAAATTTTCTAAGTGTGAAAGTTGTCTGAGCGGATCCGTTCAGACTTTACATTGAAAGTCAATGGGGAACGGATCCGCTTGAAGATTGAGCCATATTGTGTCATCTTCAAGCGGATCCGTCCCCATTGACTTACATTGTAAGTGTGGACGGATCCGCTCGCCTCCGCACGGCCAGGCGGACACCCGAACGCTGCAAGCAGCGTTCAGGTGTCCGCTCACTGAGCGGAGCAGAGGCTGAGCGCTGGCAGGCGGATGCATTCTCAGTGGATCCGCCTCCACTGAGAATGCATTGGGGCCAGACGGATGCGTTCGGGGCCGCTCGTGAGCCCCTTCAAACGGTGCGCACGAGCGGACACCCGAACGCTAGTGTGAAAGTAGCCTAAACGTTATCACACCTGGCCCTGTCAATCAAAGTGGCAGTTGCAGAGAGAGCAGAGCCTCTAAGTGTAATGGTAACACCCTTGTTGCTCCTAGAGGCTCATTTGCATATATAAAAAAAAAATTCTCAGCAACGCAGGCACATCTGAATTGGGAACCAACACAGATGTCTTCAAATGACAATTTTATAGGTAGAAATCTGCTGAGAGATGCCCTTTAAATAATTTTTTTATGTTTAACATATTTTGAAAGAATTTTTGATGGTTATTTTTAATTCTCCGTGTCAATATCTTATAAAAAAAAACTGATATGATCTATATATATATATATATATATATATATATACAGTCCTGATCAAAAGTTTAAGACCACTTGAAAAATGGCAAAAAATCATATTTTACATTGTTGGATCTTAACAAGGTTCCAAGTAGAGCTTCAACATGCAACAAGAAGAAATGGGAGTGAGACAAAACATTTTTTGAGCATTCAATTAATTGAAAATAACGATTAAACTGAAACAGGCTGTTTTTCAGCTGATCCAAATTTTAGGACCAAATCTGTGCAAAGATGTGGATTCATTGTCATTTTCTTTCAGGTAGTCATACGTTGTGATGGCAAAGGCAAAAAAACTCTCCCTTTTTGAACGTGGTCGGGTTGTTGAACTGCATAAGCAGGGTCTCTCACATCGCGCCATCGCTGCTGAGGTGGGACGCAGTAAGACAGTAATTTGGAATTTCTTAAATGATCCTGAGGGTTAGGCCTATTGCACACGACCGTATGGCTTTTTCAGTGTTTTGCGATCCGTTTTTCACGGATCCGTTGTTCCGTTTTTTGTTTCCGTTGTGTTTCCGTTTCTGTTCCGTATTTCCGTTCCGTTTTTCCGTATGGCATATACAGTATACAGTAATTACATAGATAAAATTGGGCTGGGCATAACATTTTCAATAGATGGTTCAGCAAAAAACGGAACGGAAACGGAAGACATACGGATGCATTTCCGTATGTGTTCCGTTTTTTTGCGGACCCATTGACTTGAATGGAGCCACGGACTGTGATTTGCGGGCAATAATAGGACATGTTCTATGTTAAAACGGAACGGAAAAACAGAAATACGGAAACGGAATGCATACGGAGTACATTCCGTTTTTTTTGCGGACCCATTGAAATGAATGGTTCCGTATACGGACCGTATATGGAACGCAAAAAACGTCCAGTAAACGGAAAAAAAAAAAACGTCCGTGTGCAATAGGCCTTATGGAACAAAAAAGTCAAGTGGAAGACCCAAAAAAATTTCATCAGCACAGAGCCGGAGGATCCAATTGGCTGTCCATCAAGACACTGGATGATCCTCGACCCAAATTAGGACCCTTACTGGTGCTGACTGCAGCCCCATTACCATCAGACAGCATCTGAGACTGAAGGGCTTAAAAAACAGAAAACGTCTTCAAAGATCTCATCTCCTTGAACGCCACAGAACGGCTTGTTTGGACTTTGCAAGAGAGCACCAAACATGGGACATTCAAAGGTGGAAAAAAGTTTTATTCTCTGATGAGAAAAAATTTAACCTTGATGGTCCTGATGGTTTCCAACGTTACTGGCATGACAAGCAGATCCCACCTGAGATGTTTTCTACGCGCCACAGTGGAGGGGGCGCCATAATGGTCTGGGGTGCTTTTTCCTTAAGTGGAACAGTGGAGCTTCAGGAAGTGCAGGGGCGTCAAACGGCCGCTGGCTATGTCCAGATGTTGCAGAGAGCATTCCTCATGACTGAGGGCCCTTGTCTGTGTGGTAACGACTGGGTTTTTCAACAGGACAACGCTACAGTACACAATGCCCGCAGGACAAGGGGCTTCTTCCAGGAGAATAACATCACTCTTTTGGCCCATCCTGCGTGTTCCCCTGATCTAAATCCAATTGAGAACCTTTGGGGATGGATGGCAAGGGAAGTTTACAAAAATGGACAACAGTTCCAGACAGTAGATGGCCGTCTTCACCACTTGGAGAAATGTTCCCACTCACCTCATGGAAACGCTTGCATCAAGCATGCCGAAACGAATTTTTGAAGTGATAAACAATAACGGCGGAGCTACTCATTACTGAGTTCATGTTTGGAAGTTGGATTTCTGTTTTGGGGGGGTTTAGTTTTTTTTTGGAGGTGTGTAGAGATGTTGCGAACATAAAATTTTCCGAACGGGCGAACCGGGTGAACCGCCATAGACTTCAATAGACAGGCGAATTTTAAAACCCACAGGGACTCTTTCTGGCCACAATTGTGTTGGAAAAGTTGTTTCAAGGGGACTAACACCTGGACTGTGGCATGCCGGAGGGGGATCCATGGCAAAACTCCCATGGAAAATTACGTAGTTGACGCAGAGTGTGGTAAGTTGAATTCGCAATGTGATTAATATAACCTGCATTAATCGCATTGCGAATTCAACTTAGAGCTAAGTTCCTAATGGTTGTATTGCTAGAATTGACAAATATAACGAATATAGCACTATATTCTCAATCTTCGTTATATCCTAGCAATACAACCATTAGGAACCCAGCTCTAAATTGAATTCGCAATGCGATTAATATAACCTGTATAAATCGTATTGCGATTACAACTTAGATCTGAGTTCCTAATGGTTGTATTGCTAGAATTGACGAATATAACGAATATAGCTCTATATTCTCAATCTTCATTATATTTTAGCAATACAACCATTAGGAACCCAGCTCTAAGTTGAATTCGCTAATCGATTAATATAACCTGTATTAATCGCATTGCGATTACAACTTAGTCAAATTTGTGACACTGCAGCTTCAGAATGAATCTAAGATGGATGCTGTCCTTGCTTTTTGATAGGAGGTGGGAGGGTCTGGGAGGGAGGGTATGCTGATTGGCTGGAATGTGTCTGCTGACTGTGAGGTATAGGGTCAAAGTTTGCTCAATGATGATGTATAGGGGCGGACCGAACATCGCATATGTTCGCCCGCCGCGGCGAACGCGAACAAGCTATGTTCGCTGGGAACTGTTTGCCGGCGAATAGTTCGGGACATCTCTAGAGGTGTGGTCCTAAACTTTTGATCAGCTGAAAAAAAGCCTGTTTCAGTTTATTCGTTGTTTTCATTAAATTGAATGCTCAAAAAATGTTTTGTCTCACTCCCATTTCTTCTTGTTGCATGTTGAAGCTCTACTTGGAACCTTGTTAAGATCCAGCCATGCTAAATATGATTTTTTGCCATTTTTCAAGTGGTCTTAAACTTTTCATCAGGACTGTATATATATATATATATATATATATATATATATACACACCACAACACAGGTTCCACAATTTGCAATAGGTGATATCACCGCTTATCTACTCCCTGCGCAGGTCACAAAGTATGCCTAGAAAACTCTCCTATAGAAGTCAATGAGTCCCCTGCTGTCCATCACTATGTCTATGACCCATGGTGGCTGCCGTAAAGCATATCTCTTAATGCTGCTAAGAACAGCTTAAGCAAGATGGCAGTCCTCATAATCATGTTCAGGAATTAGAATAAAAAAACTGCAATCAGAAAATAAAAGCATATTAGGGGAAAAAAGGATATGTGTCCTTATGTGGCAAAAAAATGTTTTGAAGATGCATTCCTTGTAAGGGGCATCTGTCACAGATTTAAGAGCATTTAATACTTTTTGTCCCATTTCTTCATTTGATGTGTGGGAAAACAATCTTTTATAATATGTTAATGAGCCCCCGAGTGCAATGTGGGTGGTCGTGTGCATGAGCCTTAAAGGGGTATTCTCATCTTCATGATCAGGTTTCAAATGTTTACACTGGTGCCATACTTCATTTTTCTAAATTGCTTATATTATTTATAATGCACCCATTTAGCTAAATTGCCTTCCCTCCTACCCCATTGTTTACACTTGGCAACCCATAGATACAGCCACCGCTCCAGGGCCGCATCTATGGGCTGCGCTTGCGCAGACCGCACTTACTTTTCACCCAGGCAGCCGGTCATTCCCACGAGAGCGCGCATGTCTGCTACAGAGCCACGCATGCGCTTTTCATCTTTCTTCACGGCCGTCTGATACAGAGCCCCGCATGCTCTGTATGCAGCGCGGCTGTAGGGGAGAGAATTGAGGAAAATTAGCGGAGGAGCAGGGGCTTTGTGATCTATTGGCAGCGTTCAGCAGCGCAGCCCTGATCTCCTCAGTGAGTGGTGAGGAGATCGGGGCTGCGCTGCTGTGTATAACTATGAACTTGGTATCAGGTGACGGCAGCTGGCAGCTGAGCCGGAGAGGCGGAGAGGTAGTGCAGAGAGGACAACCCGGGGAGAGAAGTCGTGCTGCTGCCGCTGCTGCCACATTCCAGGATTTTGACCCTGAAACACAGGTGTCACTGACAGACAATCATGGTAATGGGCACGAGAGGCTGTGAGTAATGGACTCTTTATTTTTATGAGGTCTTCCGTGCAGATGGCGAGCTTGCCGTCAATGCAGCAAGAACCCCCCATAACGATAATGAAAGTGCAGTTTAACCCCTTAACCGCTGACATGCCAGCGAGGACTAGAACCAGAAATAATTAATCGGGCCAAACAGTGCGGCTATAGGCTGAACGCTGTGTATAGGGGAGGCCGCAGGATCCTCGCCATAGGATCCAACTACAGATTAGGGGATTTCATTCTAAGCAATTTCCTTGTATAATAAAGGAGTAATAGCAGAGCAGCTGGCAGAGCTGTCCTGCTGGCCATTTACAGAATACAGGCTGCCCTAAACAGCACTCGCTAGACGGTGAAGGGCACAATGATGCCACCCAGTTCTGTGCTGGGATTATTCCTGTGTGTAAAGGGACCACTCTGATAATAATGTTCTATGAGGCAACTGCTCAGAAACAGTTTTTTTTTTAAAATTTGGGTTGGGGGGAGGCAATTTTATAACTTTTGGTGCGTTTTTTTGAGTCCATGTCATTTTTTTCAAGCCTTTTCCCATAAACTTTCCTACTGGAATAAAATGACTAAAAGAAAAGTAAAAAAAAAATAATATGTGAACAAAAACTGCGGCAACAACAACAAAAAATTGAAAAAAAATGCAGGAATTTCATGAAAATGCTTACAAATCCCCAAAAACTGCATGACAGAATGGCAGAAAATTAAATTTTTTTCTGGCTGGCAGGCCGAACTGGATGGCAGGCTGATGTTATATAGCAGGGGTCAGCAACCTCCGGCACTCCAGCTAAAACTACAACTCCCAGAATCCTCCTTTCGCTTCTATGGGAGGTACAAGAACTGCTGAGTAAGCGTGCATGCTGGGAGTTGTAGTTTCACAGCAGCTGGAGTGCCCAAGGTGGCCGATCCCTGTTATATAGAGTCCGGTGCAGTACTTTGCCCCCAGCAGAAATCCCCATATAATTCCAGCAATTATCTCACCGTCTGCGCTGCCCGGTGAGGAGTGACCGATTTTGGTGACTGGCAGTGAAGAGGTCACGGACGTAGTTTAATTCCATTAATTGGAGGTCGGTGATCCCACAGGGATGGTAACGATTAATAAAGGGAGAATGAAAATGTACTTTGGGTGATTACTTTCATGTACGCCCCAGATATTTAATTAGAGACTGAAGGTGGAAGAGGAGACGCTCCTAGAGTCATCTACCGACGAGAAACAATGGCGACAAATATGTAAAGATTCATGACTAATAATGTTGTAATGTCGCCAGATGTCCGGAGCTCTCCCAGTAGCACCAAAGGGGTGTTCCAAGGCTGGATTTACACATATTATTTTGCAAGAGCAGTGGAGGATGAATACAGGTATAGTGGGCGGACAGATAAAAGAGATGTATATGTGGCGGTTTAGAATCAATGCAGGTGGAAGATAGAATCAGATGTAGCAGAGCTGAATAAGCTGCTGTTCAGCCACAGTACTAATGGTGAAGGAAATAGATGGATTTAGCAGAGATGTGTATGTGGCGGTTTAGAATCAATGCATGTGAAAGATAGAATCAGATGTAGCAGAGCTTAATAAGCTGCTGTTCAGCCACAGTACTAATGGTGAAGGAAATAGACGGATTTAGCAGAGATGTATATGTGGAGGTTTAGAATCAATGCGGGTGAAAGATAGAATCAGATGTAGCAGAGCTGAATAAGCTCTGTTCAGCCACAGTACTAATAGTGAAGGAAATAGACGGATGTAGCAGACATGTGTATGTGGCGGTTTAGAATCAATGTGGGTGAAAGATAGAATCAGATGTAGCAGATCTGAATTAGCTGCTGTTCAGCTACAGTACTAATGGTGAAGGAAATAGACAGATGTAACAGAGATGTATATGTGGTAGGTCAGCATCAATGCTGATGGAAGAGAGAAACAGATGTAGCAGGGCTGTATATGAGACTGTTCAGCCACAGTGCTAGTGGGGGAGTAGAATAAAGATGTAGCAGAGCTGTATAGGAAGCCATTCAGCCAAAGTGATGTTAGGGGACTGGAGTAGCCACATGTAGCTGAGCTGTATATGCATCTATACAGATACATAGTGTAAGGTTTATACACAACTGGAGTACAGCTGTAATGGAAACAAATCTGCATCAGTGCTGGTGGGTGGGGGTTGGTCGTGTTTTATGGGAGACAAAAGAACAGATTAGAAGTCTACTAGCTGACAAGCTTTTGAGCTAATGTATAATATGGAATTATATTTTTTGATAAACAAAATGGGTTTGTAACGCTGGGTTCAGACCTGAGCGTACTCTGTATGCGCGATTTTATCGGGCGTTTATATACGCGGGAGGGAAACAAGCAAACGCCCATTGTCGTGCATTCCCGGAAGTCTATGTGTGGGAACGCGCGACTATACGCCCCAAAGAAGCTCCTGTACTTCTTGGGGCGTAGGGCGTTTTACAGCGCGTTCGTACGCGCTGTAAAATGCTCAGGTGAGAACCATGCCCATAGGGGATCATTGGTTTTTGCCTGTTGAGTGTTTTACAGCGCATAGGAACGCTCTGTAAAACGCTTAGGTGTGAACCCAGCCTTAGAGATCAGACAGAGATTTTGTGTGTAAAACTGCAGAACAGCCACGTGTTCCTGTACACTGAGCTCACTTATCACAGCTCTCTGATTCCCCAGCAGGGGGAGGGGCCTCACACACACTACAGGCTGCCAGACTGATGACTCATAGTCTTCACATGAACTAGCACGCAAGGACTGAGTTCTCAGTGTGATGTCATAAGGAGGTGTGGCCTGCCTTCACTCTAGCTGCCTAAGCCCGCCCAGCCTTAGCAGCAGAAAACCAGGAAGTGAACAACAGAGTGACTGCAGGTGAGAACGAATTTGCAAGATGAGAATACCCCTTTAAGACTGACAGGACAGGTAGCAAAAACATATTCGCTCCTGGCCCTGAAGTCTCATAGGAGCTAGTTCGACACGTGCTGCATAAGGACCCCATTGGGCATAAGCACTTGTCCCTGTTAATAGATAGAAAGATAGAAAGACAGACAGAAAGATAGATAGATTGATAGATAGATAGATAGATAGATAGATAGATAGATAGATAGATAGATAGATAGATAGATAGATAGATAGATAGATTGATAGATAGATAGAATAACAGAGACAATTTTATAGAATGCTAATTGATTATATCCCTATCTTTTTGAAAACTGGAGCATTTAGGGAATACCTATTTAAATAGGTATTAAATCATGCAATGCAATGCAATCTGAAAGCAGCATGTTATAAAGCAGGAGGAGGTGAGCAGATCAATATATAGTTTTATAGGAAAAGATTCAGTAAAATTGTAATCTTTACATTTATATCTTTCCTTTTTCTAACAGCTATCGGTACAGGAGGGAAGAGTTACCAGTGATATACAGCTATCTCTGTCACACTTATACACACATTGCTATCAATCACTGATAACACCTTCTCCCTGTACTAATAGCTGTTCACAGGAAGTGGAAAAAGCTAAGATATAAATGTATACAGTAAATTACAGGTTTTTCTGAATCTTTTCCTACAAAACTATACATCAATCTGCTCAGCTCCTCCTCTATAACATGCTGCTTTCAGATTGCAATGCATTTTTAGGCGACAGGTCCTCTTTAAAGGGTTTCTGTCATGGGAAAAATCGTTATGTAGCTGACTGACATTTGCGATGTGCTAATGTCAGCAGTACATAACAGTATGCTTTATAACTCCCTGCCTGCTACCGTTCTCTTAAAATAAAGACTTTTAAAATATGCTAATGAGCCTCTAGGTGCTATTAGGGCGTTGCTTCAGCACCTAGAGGCTCGGTCTACGCACGCTTTGGCACGCCCAGGTCCAGTTGATTGACTTTCGAATTCTCCTCAGTGTCACATAAATCCTGCGCCTGCGCTGTCCCGTTTAGTATTCAGCGCAGGCGCAGTGAGTGAAGGACGCGCTCCTGCTGCCAGCTTCCTTCCTGCCTGCGCCGAATACTAAACAGGACAGTGCAGGCGCGGGATTTACGGGACTATGATTAAAACTCAAAAGTCAATCAACTGGACCTGGGCGTGCCAAAGGATGCATAGACCGAGCCTCTAGGTGCTGAAGCAACGCCCTAATAACATGCAGAAGGGGAGCAGTAAGAGACGGCAGGTGGCCGTTCTGCTGATGGTGCACGCAGAGGCTATGGCCCTGGGCAAGGTGAAACTGTGCCTGCAGCCAGAGCACAAGAAACACACTCATCCACGATACCTAGCTTCATGTCCCATTTTGCAGGGCGGCGCAGGACATCACTCTCGAAGTCACATCAGTGCAACCAGATAGTCGGTTGTATTGCAGCAGATAATGCTTCCATCCGGTTAAGCACCACCCTGTCTTCCACAAAGTCCAGTCTCAGTAGCCAAGAGTCTGGTCAACAGAATCCTCACCATGATCCTCCTTCCTCCCACCATGGAGAGTTTTGCCAAAGAAGTGATCCCACACTCTGATATTCCAAGGAGCTCTTTTCATCGACATTCCTTGATTTGGGCCTCTCGCCAAGACCGCTTGAAGAGGGACATGAGGAGATCGTTTGCACTGATGCCCAAACTTTTGAGCATCCACAGTCACAAGAAGATGATGGTGGGGAATGGCAATTAGTGTTTCACGAGGTAGATAATGATGATGAGACACAGTTGCCAATAAGTCAACGGCAATTAGTGACTCAAGAGGTTGATGATGAGGATAAGACACACTTGTCAATAAGTGAGGCTGTTGCTAGGTCAACAAGTCAGGAAGATGACCAGAGTGAGGAAGTGGAAGAGGAGGTGGTGGACAATTAAATCACTGACCCAACCTGGGAAGGTGGCAAGCCAAGCAAGGACAGCAGTACAGAGGGGGAGGGATCCGCAGAACCGAAACAGGCTGGAAGAAGTAGTGGGGTGGCAAAAGGGAGAAGGCAGGCCACATGTCACGAGGGTATCAAGAGCCACGTCTGACTCCGTTATACCCGGGGTCAGGAAGTCGCAGCGGGTGGCTGCGCGCTCTATATCTAAAGATCACGTTGTTTCTCAGTGATTGTTTTCTGTGTTTGCCTTGCTATCCTTTTTGTCTCTCTCAGGGATCCGTAGCTTCTCCTCCTCAGCTGTTTCTTGTCTGCCACTCCCTACCTCCTTATATTCTCCCCTCACACTTCTCTAGTTGCCAGTTATAGAGCTTCCTGCCTGGACATCTATACTGACCCACTGGAGTGGTTAATCCTGGTTGTCGTTCCTGAGTGCTACCCTCCGGATCCCTGTTGGGCTTATTGTTGTCTCCTGTTGTCGCCCACCTGGGAATATATGTTGAGTCTGTGTTGTCTGTCCTCCCCTTGGTGTTTTCCTTTAGAGCTAGTGGTGCGGACTAGTGTTCCCATCGCCCTGTTCACTACCTAGGGCTCAGCTCAGGGAAAGCCAGGGCTTTAGGCACGTGATCGGCGTACGGGTGAGGAACCCGTCTAGGGACGTCAGGGCAGCCAGGTGCCAGGTGAGTCAGGGGTCACCATCTTCCCTCTCACTTGGGCAGGGCCTTCCTCGTTCCCTCCCTCTGTGTCACGTATGTGATAGCCACGCCGACCGTGATATTATAACTGGCCCTTACTTTTTGAGAAAAATTTTTTTTTTATAATTTTTTGTTTGTTGTTTTTTTTTTTTCTCTCTCTACTTAGAATCCAATATGGATCCTATTGATGCCTTGGCAGAACAGCTTCAAAGCCTGTCTTTGGAGGTGGCAGGATTGAAGGCGTCTGTTCTCCAACAACAGCAGCAAATGCAGCAGACCGCACCCCCAGCGGTTGCTATGGGTAACCAGGTTGTCACTGAACCCAAGGTTGCTCTTCCCGACAGATTTTCTGGGGGAAGGGACAAATTTGCGACGTTCCGTGAGGCCTGCAAATTATATTTTAAGTTGCGCACTTACTCCTCAGGTCATGAAGAACAGCGGGTAGGGATTGTCATTTCCCTGCTTCAGGGGGATCCGCAATCCTGGGCGTTCTCGTTACCCCCTGGTTCTCAGGCTCTTCGGTCAGTGGAGGGATTTTTTGGGGCTTTGGGTCTCATATATGATGACCCTGACCGAGTCGCCTTGGCTGAGTCGAAGTTACGGAGACTCCTACAGGGAGATCGGTCAGCAGAGGAATATTGCTCAGAGTTCCGTAGGTGGGCTACGGATACTCAGTGGATTGACCCGGCTCTCAGGAGTCAGTTCTGCTCTGGGTTATCTGAAAGGGTTAAGGATGCACTGGCGCTGTATGAGACCCCCCTTTCCCTTGATGCTGTTATGTCCCTCTCTATCAGAATAGATAGACGTTTTAGGGAGAGATCGAAAATTCCGGAGCAATTGGTTACCTCTCCCAAGGAACAATTAGCCTGTACTGACTTAGATGAGCCTATGCAGCTAGGCGGAACTTCTCGTCAGGTCCGTCCTCCCGAGGTTCGCCGTAGGGGGGGGGCTTGTTTTTTCTGTGGGGGGAGGGGTCATTTCATTAACCACCTCAGCCCCCAGTGCTTAAACACCCTGAAAGACCAGGCCACTTTTTACACTTCTGACCTACACTACTTTCACCGTTTATTGCTCGGTCATGCAACTTACCACCCAAATGAATTTTACCTCCTTTTCTTCTCACTAATAGAGCTTTCATTTGGTGGTATTTCATTGCTGCTGACATTTTTACTTTTTTTGTTATTAATCTAAATTTAACGATTTTTTTGCAAAAAAATGACATTTTTCACTTTCAGTTGTAAAATTTTGCAAAAAAAACGAGATCCATATAGAAATTTTGCTCTAAATTTATAGTTCTACATGTCTTTGATAAAAAAAAAATGTTTGGGTAAAAAAAAAATGGTTTGGGTAAAAGTTATAGCGTTTACAAACTATGGTACAAAAATGTGAATTTCCGCTTTTTGAAGCAGCTCTGACTTTCTGAGCACCTGTCATGTTTCCTGAGGTTCTACAATGGCCAGACAGTACAAACACCCCACAAATGACCCCATTTCGGAAAGTACACACCCTAAGGTATTCGCTGATGGGCATAGTGAGTTCATAGAACTTTTTATTTTTTGTCACAAGTTAGCGGAAAATGATGATTTTTTTTTTTTTTTTTCTTACAAAGTCTCATATTCCACTAACTTGTGACAAAAAATAAAAACTTCTATGAACTCACTATGCCCATCACGAAATACCTTGGGGTCTCTTCTTTCCAAAATGGGGTCACTTGTGGGGTAGTTATACTGCCCTGGAATTTTAGGGGCCCAAATGTGTGGTAAGGAGTTTGAAATCAAATTCTGTAAAAAATGACCTGTGAAATCCGAAAGGTGCTCTTTGGAATATGGGCCCCTTTGCCCACATAGGCTGCAAAAAAGTGTCACACATCTGGTATCTCCGTACTCAGGAGAAGGTGGGGAATGTGTTTTGGGGTGTCATTTTACATATACCCATGCTGGGTGAGAGAAATATCTTGGTCAAATGCCAACTTTGTATAAAAAAATGGGAAAAGTTGTCTTTTGCCAAGATATTTCTCTCACCCAGCATGGGTATATGTAAAATGACACCCCAAAACACATTCCCCACCTTCTCCTGAGTACGGCAATACCAGATGTGTGACACTTTTTTGCAGCCTAGGTGGGCAAAGGGGCCCATATTCCAAAGAGCACCTTTCGGATTTCACAGGTCATTTTTTACAGAATTTGATTTCAAACTCCTTACCACACATTTGGGCCCCTAGAATGCCAGGGCAGTATAACTACCCCACAAGTGACCCCATTTTGGAAAGAAGACACCCCAAGGTATTCCGTGAGGGGCATGGCAAGTTCCTAGAATTTTTTATTTTTTGTCACAAGTTAGTGGAAAATGATGATTTTTATTTTTTTTTTTTTCATACAAAGTCTCATATTCCACTAACTTGTGACAAAAAATAAAAACTTCCATGAACTCACTATGCCCATCAGCGAATACCTTGGGGTCTCATCTTTCCAAAATGGGGTCACTTGTGGGGTAGTTATACTGCCCTGGCATTCTAGGGGCCCAAATGTGTGGTAAGGAGTTTGAAATCAAATTCTGTAAAAAATGACCTGTGAAATCCGAAAGGTGCTCTTTGGAATATGGGCCCCTTTGCCCACCTAGGCTGCAAAAAAGTGTCACACATCTGGTATCTCCGTACTCAGGAGAAGGTGGGGAATGTGTTTTGGGGTGTCATTTTACATATACCCATGCTGGGTGAGATAAATATCTTGGTCAAATGCCAACTTTGTATAAAAAAATGGGAAAAGTTGTCTTTTGCCAAGATATTTCTCTCACCCAGCATGGGTATATGTAAAATGACACCCCAAAACACATTCCCCACCTTCTCCTGAGTACAGAATTTGATTTCAAACTCCTTACCACACATTTGGGCCCCTAGAATGCCAGGGCAGTATAACTACCCCACAAGTGACCCCATTTTGGAAAGAAGAGACCCCAAGGTATTCGCTGATGGGCATAGTGAGTTCATGGAAGTTTTTATTTTTTGTCACAAGTTAGTGGAATATGAGACTTTGTATGAAAAAAAAATAAAAAATAAAAATCAGCATTTTCCACTAACTTGTGACAAAAAATAAAAAAATTCTAGGAACTTGCCATGCCCCTCACGGAATACCTTGGGGTGTCTTCTTTCCAAAATGGGGTCACTTGTGGGGTAGTTATACTGCCCTGGCATTTTCCAGGGGCCCTAATGTGTGGTAAGTAGGTAAATGACCTGTGAAATCCTAAAGGTGCTCTTTGGAATGTGGGCCCCTTTGCCCACCTAGGCTGCAAAAAAGTGTCACACATGTGGTATCGCCGTATTCAGGACAAGTTGGGGAATGTGTTTTGGGGTGTCATTTTACATATACCCTTGCTGGGTGAGAGAAATATCTTGGCAAAAGACAACTTTTCCCATTTTTTTATACAAAGTTGGCATTTGACCAAGATATTTCTCTCACCCAGCATGGGTATATGTAAAATGACACCCCAAAACACATTCCCCACCTTCTCCTGAGTACGGCGATACCAGATGTGTGACACTTTTTTGCAGCCTAGATGCGCAAAGGGGCCCAAATTCCTTTTAGGAGGGCATTTTTAGACATTTGGATACCAGACTTCTTCTCACGCTTTGGGGCCCCTAGAATGCCAGGGCAGTATAAATACCCCACATGTGACCCCATTTTGGAAAGAAGATACCCCAAGGTATTCAATGAGGGGCATGGCGAGTTCATAGAAATTTTTTTTTTTGGCACAAGTTAGCGGAAATTGATATTTTTAATTTTTTTCTCACAAAGTCTCCCGTTCCGCTAATTTGGGACAAAAATTTCAATCTTTCATGGACTCAATATGCCCCTCACGGAATACCTGGGGGTGTCTTCTTTCCGAAATGGGGTCACATGTGGGGTATTTATACTGCCCTGGCATTCTAGGGGCCCTAAAGCGTGAGAAGAAGTCTGGAATATAAATGTCTAAAAAATTTTACGCATTTGGTTTCCGTGAGGGGTATGGTGAGTTCATGTGAGATTTTATTTTTTGACACAAATTAGTGGAATATGAGACTTTGTAAGAAAAAAAAAAAAAAATTCCGCTAACTTGGGCCAAAAAAATGTCTGAATGGAGCCTTACAGAGGGGTGATCAATGACAGGGGGGTGATCAATGACAGGGGGAGTGATCAATGACAGGGGGGTGATCAATGACAGGGGGGTGATCAGGGAGTCTATATGGGGTGATAACCACAGTCATTGATCACGCCCGTGTAAGGCTTCATTCAGACGTCCGTATGCGTTTTGCGGATCCGAGCCATCTATCAGTGGATCCGTAAAAATCATGCGGACGTCTGAATGGAGCTTTACAGGGGGGTAATCAATGACAGGGGGGTAATCAATGACAGGGGGGTGATCAGGGAGTCTATATGGGGTGATCACCACAGTCATTGATCACGCCCCTGTAAGGCTTCATTCAGACATCCGTATGCGTTTGGCGGATCCGATCCATCTATCAGTGCATCCGTAAAAATCATGCGGACATCTGAATGGAGCTTTACAGGGGGGTAATCAATGACAGGGGGGTGATCAGGGAGTCTATATAGGGGGGTTAACCACAGTCATTGATCACGCCCCTGTAAGGCTTCATTCAGACGTCCGGATGCGTTTTGCGGATCCGATCCATCCATCAGTGGATCCGTAAAAATCATGCGGACGTCTGAATGGAGCTTTACAGGGGGGTAATCAATGACAGGGGGGTAATCAATGACAGGGGGGTGATCAGGGAGTCTATATGGGGTGATCACCACAGTCATTGATCACGCCCCTGTAAGGCTTCATTCAGACGTCCGGATGCGTTTTGCGGATCCGATCCATCTATCAGTGCATCCGTAAAAATCATGCGGACATCTGAATGGAGCTTTACAGGGGGTTGATCAATGACAGGGGGGTGATCACCACAGTCATTGATCATGCCCCTGTAAGGCTTCATTCAGACGTCCGGATGCGTTTTGCGGATCGGATCCATCTATCAGTGCATCCGTAAAAATCATGCGGACATCTGAATGGAGCTTTACAGGGGGGTAATCAATGACAGGGGGGTGATCACCACAGTCATTGATCATGCCCCTGTAAGGCTTTATTCAGACGTCCGGATGCGTTTTGCGGATCGGATCCATCTATCAGTGCATCCGTAAAAATCATGCGGACATCTGAATGGAGCTTTACAGGGGGGTAATCAATGACAGGGGGGTGATCACCACAGTCATTGATCATGCCCCTGTAAGACTTCATTCAGACGTCCGGATGCGTTTTGCGGATCGGATCCATCTATCAGTGCATCCGTAAAAATCATGCGGACATCTGAATGGAGCTTTACAGGGGGGTAATCAATGACAGGGGGGTGATCACCACAGTCATTGATCATGCCCCTGTAAGGCTTCATTCAGACGTCCGGATGCGTTTTGCGGATCGGATCCATCTATCAGTGCATCCGTAAAAATCATGCGGACATCTGAATGGAGCTTTACAGGGGGGTGATCAGGGAGTCTATATGGGGTGATCACCACAGTCATTGATCATGCCCCTGTAAGGCTTCATTCAGACGTCCGGATGCGTTTTGCGGATCGGATCCATCTATCAGTGCATCCGTAAAAATCATGCGGACATCTGAATGGAGCTTTACAGGGGGGTGATCAGGGAGTCTATATGGGGTGATCACCACAGTCATTGATCATGCCCCTGTAAGGCTTCATTCAGACGTCCGGATGCGTTTTGCGGATCCGATCCATCTATCAGTGGATCCGTAAAAATCATGCGGACGTCTGAATGGAGCTTTACAGGGGGGTAATCAATGACAGGGGGGTAATCAATGACAGGGGGGTGATCAGGGAGTCTATATGGGGTGATCACCACAGTCATTGATCACGCCCCTGTAAGGCTTCATTCAGACGTCCGGATGCGTTTTGCGGATCCGATCCATCTATCAGTGGATCCGTAAAAATCATGCGGACATCTGAATGGAGCTTTACAGGGGGGTGATCAATGACAGGGGGGTAATCAATGACAGGGGGGTGATCAGGGAGTCTATATGGGGTGATCAGGGGCTAATAAGGGGTTAATAAGTGACGGGGGGGGGTGTAGTGTAGTGTAGTGGTGCTTGGTGCTACTTTACTGAGCTACCTGTGTCCTCTGGTGGTCGATCCAAACAAAGGGGACCACCAGAGGACCAGGTAGCAGGTATATTAGACGCTGTTATCAAAACAGCGTCTAATATACCTGTTAGGGGTTAAAAAAAACACATCTCCAGCCTGCCAGCGAACGATCGCCGCTGGCAGGCTGGAGATCAACTCTCTTACCTTCCGTTCCTGTGAGCGCGCGCGCCTGTGTGCGCGCGTTCACAGGAAATCTCGGCCATCGCGAGATGACGCGTATATGCGTGACTGTGCGCAGCGCTGCCACCTCCGGAACGCGATCCTGCGTTAGGCGGTCCGGAGGTGGTTAATGTCTGTCCCTCCTTTCTCAAAAACAAAAGACCGTCGGAAAACTACTAACCCAGGGCTGTGCGGAGGATGTCAGCCGGGGGGTATACGTTTCCTCCATACGAACATCTCAATTTGTGTTACCAGCGGTCATTGTTTTTGGTGTTAAGACGGAGTCTATTTCTGTTTTTCTAGACAGTGGAGCAGGGGTAAACTTGATTGATGCCCATTTTGCCCGCACTATGGGTTTGTCTCTCTGTACGCTGCAGAGACCTATTCCCGTATTCGCTATAGATTCTGCTCCTCTGTCTCAGAGACACCTCAACCACATTGTTCGTAATTTACACCTTCGGGTAGGGGACCACCATAATGAGTGTCTTTCATGTTACGTTCTGGAGGGCCTTCCCTCTCCGGTGGTATTGGGTCTTCCCTGGTTGGTAGCGCACAATCCAGTGGTGGATTGGCAGGCCAGGGAGATATTGGAGTGGAGTGAGCATTGCAGAGAGAATTGCTTAAATAACAATTGCTTAATCGCCTCCATAGCTTCCCTACCTACATTTATTTCGGACTTTGAGGACGTTTTTTCTGAAAAGGGTTGTCAGAAACTACCACCTCATCGTCCTTATGATTGCCCGGTTAACCTGATTCCCGGGGCAAAATTACCCAAGTCCAGGTTGTATAATCTTTCGGGTCCCGAGAGACAAGCCATGAAAGATTATATCTCCGAGAGTCTGGCTAAGGGACACATCAGACCTTCTTCTTCACCCGTGGCTGCAGGGTTTTTCTTTGTTAAAAAGAAAGATGGGGGCCTGCGTCCTTGCTTAGATTTCCGTGAGTTAAACCAGATAACCATCCGTGACCCATACCCTCTTCCTCTCATTCCTGACCTTTTTAATCAGATTGCGGGTGCTAAGTGGTTCTCCAAACTTGATCTTAGAGGGGCCTACAATCTGATTCGTATCAGGGAAGGGGATGAGTGGAAGACAGCTTTTAACACCCCTGAGGGGCATTATGAAAATCTAGTTATGCCTTTCGGTCTGACCAATGCCCCTGCTGTCTTCCAACATTTCGTTAATGATATTTTTAGTCATCTCATCGGCAGGTTTGTAGTCATATACCTAGATGATATCTTAATTTATTCGGCTGATCTGAAAACACATGAGGTGCATGTCAGGCAAGTACTGCAGGTCCTACGGACGAATAAATTATATGCGAAAATTGAAAAATGTGTCTTCGCTGTTCAGGAATTACAGTTCCTGGGATATCTATTATCTGCTTCAGGTTTCCGCATGGATCCTGGGAAGGTCCAGGCAATTTTAGATTGGGATCTTCCTGAGAACCTTAAAGCCCTACAACGGTTTTTGGGTTTCGCTAATTTCTATAGAAAGTTCATTAAAAATTATTCAGTGATCGTTAAACCCCTTACCGACATGACTAGGAAGGGGACGGATTTTTCCAAATGGTCTGACGCCGCTAAAGATGCATTTTCCTCTCTAAAGGAGAGGTTTACCTCGGCACCTGTTCTAATTCAGCCTGATGTCTCCCAGCCTTTTATTGTCGAGGTAGATGCGTCAGAGGTGGGAGTGGGAGCTGTATTGTCTCAGGGTCCGTCTCCTGGCAAATGGCGTCCTTGCGCTTTCTTTTCCAAAAAATTATCTTCTGCGGAGAAGAATTATGATATTGGAAATAGGGAACTGTTGGCGATTAAACTGGCACTTGAAGAGTGGCGTCACTTCTTAGAGGGAGCAATCCACCCCGTCACGGTGATTACGGATCACAAGAACCTTCTGTACCTAGAATCGGCTAAGCGTCTCACCCCTAGACAAGCTAGGTGGTCGCTATTCTTTACCAGATTTAACTTTGTAATCACCTATCGTCCTGGGGCAAAAAATACCAAGGCAGACGCATTATCTCATAGTTTCCCTGGAGGGGGTAATGTTTGTGATCCGGTACCTATTTTACAAAGAGGAGTGGTTGTCTCTGCTGTACACTCTGTTCTAGAGGGAAAGGTGTTAGAGGCTCAGGGGGACACCCGGGTAGTAAAGCAACCTTGGAGCTTTTATCTCGTCGTTTTTGGTGGCCAAGGTTGCGTCAGGATGTAATGGATTTCGTGTCTACTTGTTCTACTTGTGCACGCGCGAAAGTCTCTCATACACGTCCAGCAGGGTCTTTATTGCCACTTTTCATCCCCAATAGGCCATGGACACATCTGTCAATGGATTTCATCACTGACTTACCGTTGTCGGCGGGTAAAACTGTTATCTTGGTAGTAGTAGACAGGTTTAGCAAAATGGTACACTTTATTGCGCTACCCGCACTTCCTAATGCTAAAACTCTCGCTCAGGTGTTTATCAGTGAAATCGTGAAGCTTCACGGGGTCCCTTCCGATGTGGTTTCGGATCGGGGAACCCAGTTTATTTCTAAGTTTTGGAAAGCTTTTTGTTCCCGTTTGGGGGTTCACTTGTCCTTTTCCTCAGCTTTCCATCCTCAGTCGAATGGACAGACTGAGCGTACCAACCAAAATCTAGAAACATATTTAAGGTGTTTTGTGTCTGAAAACCAAGAGTTGTGGTCATCATATTTACCGTTAGCTGAGTTTGCCATAAATAATCATTATCAAGGGTCCACTGGCAAGTCACCATTCCTTGGTGCATACGGTTTTCATCCCCAATTTTGTACTTTCAAAGAGGGGGGGTCTTCTGGGGTTCCCGAAGAGGAAAGGTTTTCTTCATCTCTTTCATCGGTATGGCAGAAGGTGCAAGTTAACTTGAAAAAGATGAGTGGTAAATATAAATGCATGGCCGATAAGAAACGGTCGCCAGGTCCGGACCTAGGAGTGAATGACTATGTGTGGTTGTCTACTAGGAATATTAAGTTGAAGGTTCCTTCTTGGAAACTGGGTCCTAGGTTCATTGGTCCCTATAAAATAGTAGCCGTCATTAACCCTGTGGCTTTTCGCCTGGAGCTACCTCAGACTTTTAAGATCCATAACGTCTTCCATAAATCGTTACTCAAGAAGTATGTTCCACCTCTAGAACCATCGCCGCTGCCACCTCCTCCTGTCATTGTGGCTGGTAATCTGGAGTTTCAAATAGCCAGAATTGTTGATTCTCGTCGGGTCCGCCGCTCTCTTCAGTATCTGGTGCATTGGAGGGGTTACGGTCCCGAGGAAAGAATGTGGGTTCCAGCGTCAGAGGTAAACGCCAACAGGTTAATTCAGACTTTCCATGCCTCTCATCCGGAGAGACCTGGTCCTGAGTGTCCGGAGGCCCCTCGTGAAAGGGGGGGTACTGTCACGAGGGTATCAAGAGCCACGTCTGACTCCGTTATACCCGGGGTCAGGAAGTCGCAGCGGGTGGCTGCGCGCTCTATATCTAAAGATCACGTTGTTTCTCAGTGATTGTTTTCTCTGTTTGCCTTGCTATCCTTTTTGTCTCTCTCAGGGATCCGTAGCTTCTCCTCCTCAGCTGTTTCTTGTCTGCCACTCCCTACCTCCTTATATTCTCCCCTCACACTTCTCTAGTTGCCAGTTATAGAGCTTCCTGCCTGGACATCTATACTGACCCACTGGAGTGGTTAATCCTGGTTGTCGTTCCTGAGTGCTACCCTCCGGATCCCTGTTGGGCTTATTGTTGTCTCCTGTTGTCGCCCACCTGGGAATATATGTTGAGTCTGTGTTGTCTGTCCTCCCCTTGGTGTTTTCCTTTAGAGCTAGTGGTGCGGACTAGTGTTCCCATCGCCCTGTTCACTACCTAGGGCTCAGCTCAGGGAAAGCCAGGGCTTTAGGCACGTGATCGGCGTACGGGTGAGGAACCCGTCTAGGGACGTCAGGGCAGCCAGGTGCCAGCCGCCAGGTGAGTCAGGGGTCACCATCTTCCCTCTCACTTGGGCAGGGCCTTCCTCGTTCCCTCCCTCTGTGTCACGTATGTGATAGCCACGCCGACCGTGATACCACACCAAACGGGCCTGCAACTGTTACCCGGAGCATCCCCTTGCGGCAATCTCCCTTGCCATGGATAAGGATGAACGTTGTGGATGCAGCGTCTCACTACGTGTGTGTGGGCACTGCTTAAAAGCACTTTTTATCTTGCCAAATGCATTATGCTGTATTGTGGTACTTTGTACTAATGTATTTGCAAAATCCCTGTTACCAGGCAGATTAGGTGTAATTTATACATCCCACCACTAGATGGGGATAAAACTTAGGTTCTATATATACCTAGTTCAGGCCAAGTGGGACAGATGAGTTGAGAATGTAGTTAGAGATTAGAGCAGATCTGAGGAGGTCAGATTAGATTAGTGGGAGAGAATATAGAGTGAAGACTCCATGACACAGATTAGTGAGTGGAGCCAACTTCACTATGGGGTATACTAAGATGTGAGGCGCAGAAGAGCATTTTCCTTCTGTGGCCGGACTATATACTTGCATCCCTGACCAGTAGGAGAGAGTTTGCCTCCCTTGAATAGAAACAAGATTTCCTAAGGAATCATCGGTGATAAGAGCCATTATTGAGGGCCACAGACACCTTTGCATGGTGGAGGACTTATAGCTTCTGGCAACCACACCATACCTCTGAGAGACAGTTGAGTTTTCCAGCTTGTAGGGAAAGGACAAGGAATAGGACTAAGCACATCAATAGGAACAAGGTACACCAAACCCACAGCACTACATCAAACCTAAAAAGCATAGAAACAGTGGATTTGCAGAATCAACTCTGTAACATCAAGAGACTGCTTTTTTGTACAGCTGCAACCAAAGTCACCAACAGTAAAAGTTGTGAGTTGAATCTTACCACTGTCTACCTCCTTATTACCACTATTGGTTGTACCACCATTAACGGTACTGGCGTCACGACAAAAACCATCAAGGGACTCAGCCGCAACAAGCACCCTAAGCACCCCTAACATCAAGGGCACCTCAACCACCATCTTGGCTGATGCTTCCCTATCACAGAGCGTGCCCCGGAGGATTTTGTGCTATCCACTTCAACACTGTGCTGCCAGCCCAGGGAGGCTTTCTGCTAACCGTGAGTAAACTGATGAACTGTGTGTTTCAATTTGGCCCCTCATCGGTCCACCGTGCACCTCACGTGTTGCCCCTGCGCTACTGGCTGGCTGCATGGAGGCCGGGAGCGAGTCGTACCCTGGGATAGCACAGGTGCTCCGACGCCAAGGATTGCAGGCCCTACTACCATTAGGATTTCTGCCACCACCTACATTAGTGGCTGCAACCCCCCTTTTCCTCCTCCACCTCCTCCTCCACTTCCACCTCTGAATTATCATCTTGCAGCACCAGTCAGCCATCAGTCAGTAGCTGGAAGCAGTGTAGCACTGCAGTGGGGAAGCGGCAACAGGCCGTGCTTAAACTAATATGTTTAGGTAACAAACAGCACACCGCCGCAGAGCTGTGGCAGGGTATAAGGGACCAAACTGAGCTGTGGCTCTCGCCATTCAATCTACAACCAGGAATGGTTGTGTCTGATAATGGCCGTAACTTGGTGGCGGCTTTGGAGCTCGGCAAGCTCATACACATACAATGCCTAGCCCACGTGTTCAACCTAGCGGTTCAGCGGTTTCTCAAAACCTACCCCAATTTGCCTGAGCTACTGGTGAAGGTGCGCTGCATGTGTGCCCATTTCTGAAAGTCATCTACAGCTGCCACCAGTCTAGCAACGCTGCAGCAGCGCTTGCAATTGCCAGCTCACCGACTGTTATGCGACGTGAGCACGCGCTGGAACTCCACGTCCCACATGTTGGCCAGGCTTTGTGAGCAGCATTGGGCAGTAGTGGAATACCAGCTGCAACATGGTCGTCGCCTTTCCAGTCAGTTTCCACTCTTCACAAGCAATGAGTGGGCATGGATGTCTGACCTCTGTGAGGTTTTTCGCAAATTTGAGGAATCAACACAGATGGTGAGCGGCGATGCCGCTATTATCAGCGTAACCATCCCACTTCTGTGTCTACTAAAACACTCTCTGCTCACAATGAAGGAGGATGCTTTGCATGTGGAAGAGGTGGAAATGGGGGAAGACATTACACAGGGTGATAGCCAGACCACCCTCCATTCATCTTCTCAGCGTGAATTGGATGATGATGAGGAGGAGGAGTATGAGATAGTTGCCTCCGCTAGAGAGGGCAGTACCCACAGCAGGTTTATTCCATCTGTTCAGCGTGGATGGGCCGAAGAGGAGTAAGAGGATGGATGATGAGATTGAGAGTCATCCTGATGAGGACAGCGAAGTCTTGTCTGTTGGGACTCTGGCATACATGGCTGACTTTATGTTATGCTGCCTTTCCCGTGACCCTCGCGTTATATGCATTTTGGCCAACACAGATTACTGTTTGTTCACACTTCTAGATCCCCGCTACAAAGAGAACTTCTCAGCTCTCATTCCTGTAGTGGAGAGGACTAGTAAAATGGTGCAATACCAGAAGTTCCTTGTGGAAAAATTGCTCCAAAAATTTCCAGCTGACAACACTGGCAGCAGAGTACGTAGTTCCTTGGGCAACCGAAGAGGGGAGATGAGGGGAACACACAGCAGTTCCAACAGAGGCAGGGCAATACTCTCCAAGGCCTGGGACAGTTGCATGATACCCCACCAGCAACCTCACCCTGATGAGCCGCCTAGTGTCACAAGGAGAGAAAGTTTTGGAAGATGGTGAAGGAGTACGTAGCTGGACACATGGCACGAACTGGTACTTTATGCCTTGGATGTGCTGGCCTGCCCTGCTGCCAGTGTTTTGTCAGAGCGGGTATTTAGTGCTGCTGGGGGCATAATAACTGATAAGCGCTTCCAACTGTCAACTGAAAATGCTGACAGGTTGATTCTTATCAAAATGAACAAGGCCTGACTTCTCTACTCCACCAGAGGAAAGCGGCTGAACATAAAGGCACTCTAAATGTGGCTTTTATGGTGCATTGAATACACTGTATTCCCATGCACCCCTTCCACCACAAAAAAGGATGTATGATTCAATCTTCCTTTTCTCATCCTCCTCCATCATATCAACATGCTTAATATGCTGCCCTTGCTCCTAATGTTTTAGAGGGTCAGCTCAGCGGCAGGCCCTCAACCATAATTTTTTCAATGGTCAGCTCAGCAGCAGGCCCTCAGCCATAATTTTTTAATGGTCAGTTCAGCAGCAGGCCCTCAACCATAATTTTTGAGATGGTCAGCTCAGCAGCAGACCCTCACCCATAATGTTTTCGATGGTCAGCTCAGCAGCAGACCCTCACTCCTAATGTATTAGATGGTCTGCTCAGCAGCAGACCCTCACCCCTAATGTTTTAGACGGTCAGCTCAGCAGTACGCCCTCGCCCATAATGTTTTAGATGGTCAGCTCAACAGCAGGCCCTCGCCAATAATTTTTTCCATGGTCAGATCAGCAGCAGGCATTCGCCCCTAATGTTTTAGAGAGTCAGCTCAGCAGCAGACCCTCAACCATAATTTTTTCGATAATCAGCTCAGCAGCAGGCCCTCGCCCATAATTGTTTTCATGGTCAGATCAGTAGCAGGCCCTTGCCCCTAATGTTTTAGAGAGTCAGCTCACCAGCAGACCCTCAACCATAATTTTTTCGGTTGTTAGCTCAGCAGCAGGGCCTCACCCCTAATGTTTTAGATGGTCAGCTCAGCAGCAGACCCTCACCCCTAATTTTTTAGATGGTCAGATCAAAAGCAGGCCCTCCCCCCTAATGTTTTAGAGGGCCACCAGCAGGCCCTTGCTCCTAATGTTTTTGAGGGTCATCAGCAGGCCATCAATCATAATTTTTTAAGGGTGTGTATGATGCCCTACTTTATGTGTAATAAAGGGTGTATTGGAGTGCCGGTTCCTTGTAATTTTTGACAGCCCTTTCACTTAGTGCGTAGGCTTTATGAATGTAGGAATCCCACTACCTGAACAATTGTACCACAATGTGAATTAGGCCCTCCTTTATGGGATATACAGGTTGTATTGGAGTGTCTCTTCCTTGTAAGTTTTGGCAGCACTTGCACTTTATATACAAATAAATATACAGGAAAGAATGTTTCCTAAGAATTTTTCCTCTAAAATCGATTTTATCTTTGGTTTTGTGCGTATTATTCTATGGTGTGGTTTGTTGGGGGAGCAGATTATCTGTGGCTGAGAGACAGAGATTAGATAAGCTCATTAAGAAGGCCAGCTCTGTCCTAGGTTGTCCCCTTGATCCAGTGCAGGAGGTGGGTGACAAAAGAACTCTAGCAAAATTAACATCACTGTTAGACAATGTCTCCCACCCCATGCAAAAAGCTGTTGTGGAGCTGGAGAGCTCCTTCAGTGGCAGACTGCTGCATCCTAGGTGCACGAAAGAACGTTATCGGAGGTCCTTCCTTCCAGCAGCGGTTAGGATTTATAACCACCACTGTTCCCAGAAACCTAGTAGTGAACTTTTTAAGTAAATTCTGTGTTTTGTTTTTCTCATATTTTACTCTTTAATTTCTAATTACTCTTATTTTTGCTCCTGTTGTGAATGTGATTGCTGCTGTTATGCCAAAATTTCCCCACTGAGGGACAATAAAGGGATTTTCTTCTTCTTCTATTATTGTCAGTCTGTAAAAGTGGCGTACTATTCGGACAACATCGTTCCCAGCAGTGACATGGGAGTCCAAGATGCATCCAGACATCCTCCCCATGCTGTTCCCGAACCATTTCAGTGGGGTTTCCATCAATTTCTGACCTTTTCCTATGAACCAGACACCCTCCCCTCTTCAGAGCAAGGGGTGCCTGATTTAATGCTCAGGTTCTCCCATTGACTTCCATTGTGCTCAGATGCTCGGTAGAGCACCCGAGCATCCCAAGGTGTTCTACTCAAGCACCTGAGCACTTTGGTGCTCGATCAAGACTAGTAGAGACATGATGACATGTTAACACCTCACTGGGAACCAGTACCTTCCCTTTAAAAGAGTTTACAAAACATTCATGGACTTTGATGTGTATTACTCAATAACTTCCTTTTACCTGTTTGCTAGGTCACACTCAGATATTAGGTATTTGTTATAGATGTCTGCCAACAAACCATCAAACTTGGAAATAATGCTTCAAGAGAACCTGTCACCATGGGAATGCAATGCAATCTGTGGGCAGCTTGTTATAGAGGAGGAGCTGAGCAGATTGATATATAGCTTTATGGGAAAAGATTCTGTAAAACAACTAATTTATACACTTAAACCTCTGCTCATGTGGGCGGTCCTACTCAGTGACTGACAGCTAACTCTGTACGAGTAAGGCTACCTTAACATTAGCATTAGCAGGGTCCCACAGGCTGTTCCGGCAGGGGAACAGCCTGCAGGATCCGTACTACCACTACCCCACAAGTGCTGCCGAAAGTCCAATACAGCCCCATTCACAATTATGTGGACAGGTCGGAGCAGCACCCGGCATACCCGGGCAAGTGTCAGGGCCCACTGTGCCTGGGGGGGCCCACTGTGCCTGCTCAGTCCTGGGGTGGGCGGCCCCAGGACTCAGAACAGGGTAGAAGGAGTTTCCTGCCGGGGTAAAGGACCTTCCTGATGTCACCTGCCCATGTGACCAGTGGGGGAGGAGCCGTAGGAGCAGAGAGCTGTGTTCCTATACGGAACACACATTAGATACACACACATTAGACACACACACATTAGCTAGAAGTTGGTTGATGATCTCACAGGTGTCTGTCCATGTGTGTGTGTCTGTCCCTGTGTATGTGTGTCCCTGTGTGTGTGTGTCCCTGTGTGTGTTTCTCTGTGTGTGTGTCCCTGTGTGTGTCTGTCCCTGTGTTTGCGCGTCTGTCCCTTTGTGTGAACGTCTGTCCCTGTGTGTGTAGAGAAAAAGATGGCTTCGGCAGCATTCCGCAATATCAAAAATACTTTAATCGTACCTCCAGACACAAATGGCAACGAACGTTTCGACTGTACACCAGTCTTTGTCAAGCCTAATGACATAGATTCTGATAGGCATATATATACCCCCCTCACATAAAATACACACCCCGTTACATCATTAGTGCAAATCACTGCATAATAGGATACACATGTTCATACTTCAACTTACAGCTAACGACATGTCCATCGAGCTCGTGTAGTTCGCCTCGGCGTTCCCTTATCTGCAATGCGCAGCCGCGTCTCAATCCATTTACAACCCGGAAGTATCATGCGTCGCCATGGCACCCGGCGGCGCACGTGTCACTAGCCAATGAGCTGCCAGAGGCCCCCACTGACGTCACAGACTGCGCGTCCACCCCGCAACACTCACCCAAGTGCGCACGCCCGTGCGTCAATGGCGTGGGTCACATGAGGTACGCAGCCAATGACAACACAGCGCAAGTACCGGCGCCATGACAACGATGATGCCACGGTCAACGCTGCTTACTATGAAGTAAATATGTGCTATCCATATCCCAAGTGAACAGGTCTGTGCACTATATGGACCACACAGATAATTGCCTGATTATAAAGGGACATCAGGCCGGACCGCACATATTCATAATCGTAACAGACATAGAGAAAATACATATCATAGCAAGTGTGGTGCGCAGCAGCCACACATAGCAATATGAACAGTGTATCCCATGTATACATCACATATGGACCATCATCATAGCACTTTGACATATAGATTGGGGACTGATCCCCCGGGGATGCGCTACATATATGTTAAAATCATGATGTCCCTATACTAAGAGGACAAAACAATGACAAATATCAATCGATGGATGAGACATTGAACTCTAGATTCAAACCAAAAGGTTGAAGGGACCTAAGGGTATGGATCCATTTAAGTTCCTTTTTCCTCAGGATTCCCTTCCTGTCCCCACCCCTTCTCAAATATCCCACGCTATCGATAGCCCGAAATCTCAATTGATTGATGGAATGTTTGCAATCAATGAAGTGTTTTGCAACCGGTTTGTCGAGTGCACCTGTTCTTATTGTGCTTTTGTGTTTGTTAATTCTTTCCCTCAATTTCATCGTGGTCTCCCCCACATAGATCAAACTACAAGGGCACTGTATCATGTAAACCACATCTGTGGACTTACATGTGTAATGACCCTTGATCTTAAACCGTTTACCACTGTAGGGATGTGTAAAACCGTCACCTTTCATGATGCCACCGCAGTTGCAACAGGAAAGGCAAGGGAAATTACCATTCCTCAGTGGTGCTAGTCTTTTCTGTCTTTCGATGTCCTTACCCCCTATATCCGCCTTCACCAATCTATCCCGTAGGTTGGGGCTCCGTTTGTATGCCATCATTGGGGGAACTGAAAATTCAGTAACTGCAGGCAATCCTTTCTGCAGGATCTGCCATTCCTGTCGTAGGATGGTGGCTATATTGCCGCTATCACTCCCAAAGATGGATACAAATGGAATTCGGGGGGTCTCCTGTTTTTGTGGTTTCCTTACCAGAGTGGAACTACGTTCCATAGATGTAATCCTATGCTTGGTACGGTTAATCAATTTGGTGGGATAACCTCTCTTACTGAACTTGTCGCACATCTCATCCACTCTAAATTCAAAGAGAGTGTCATCTGATACGATGCGACGTACCCTAAGTAATTGACTCCACGGAAGGGAGCTTACCATATTCTGAGGGTGACTGCTGTCATACATTAACAAAGTGTTCTTATCTGTAGGTTTTTGGAAGAGATCAGTACAGATCCTTCCATTGTGCACCTGAACTCGGACGTCAAGGAACTGCAGCTCACGGGCAGAATGCATCACGGTGAACTGCAGGTCCCGGACCCCAGAATTCAGGTGCGCATGGAACTCATCCAACTCAGGTACAGTCCCCGTCCAAATCAGAAAAATGACGTCGATGTAGCGCCACCAGCACAGGACTCTCTCAAAAAATGTGGAGCGATACACCAGCCGATCCTCGACCTCCGCCATGAAGATGTTTGCGTAGGTGGGGGCCACATTGGACCCCATCGCCACACCCCGCTTTTGCTGGTAGAAGGTGTCCCCGAAGAGAAAATAATTTCTCCTCAGGACCACCTCCAGGAGGGCGAGGATCCCTGTGTGTGTGTCCACAGTGTTCCTATGTCTTGACGCAGCTGCATCAGGACGTTCTGTGCAGGGAAAGAAGAAGAAGATGGAATAGGAGGCAGCACCGCCAGCATGGAGTCCGTGGGAGAGGCACAGGGAGGCACACTAAGGACGTAGGTAACACTACCACATTATCAGCACTAGTGTTATCTGTGGTTTTACATAGGACTGCAGGTAACACTACCACATTATCAGCACTGGTGTTATCTGTGGTTTTACATAGGACTGCAGGTAATACTACTACATTTTCTGTACTCAGCCATCACTGTGTTTTTTGTGCTGTTACATAGGACTGCAGATAACACTACCACATTATCAGCACTAGTGTTAACTGTGGTTTTGCATAAAACTGCGGGTAACACTACTACATTTAATGTACTCAGATAGCCATCACTGTGTTATCTGTGCTGTTACATAGGACTGCAGGGGACATCTACTATATTATCTGTACTAAAAGAGTTATCACTGTGTAAGGGGGCCCACTGAGACTTTATCGCCCAAGGGCCCACATGAACCTGGAGCCGGCCCTGGGTCGGAGATGCAGCCGCAGCACGGCAAACATGCTGAGAGGTGGCCGGGCAAAAATCACAGTGATTTGCATAATTTTAATATCAGATTTTGATGTGGTAGATGCCTAAACACATTTCATTACATTTCAAAATTCACCTAGGGAAATCATGGGCACCTGATAATTAGAGCCCCTTTAAGGATATGTTCACATGTTCAGGTGCAGTTTAGGAAGCCAAAATTAGGAGTGGATCATAAAAGGAGAGAAAACATAATGGACAGATATGTCTTCTCTTTTGGAATTCACTCCAGGTTTTTGCTTCCAAAACTGAATCAGGAAATCTGACTGTCAGTTGTACCCTAAGGCTATAACTACCAGCTCAATGGACATTGTATATACACACTACAGTCCATAAAGTGGGCTTCCCAAAGGGAAAACATTTTAATCACATATATATTATGCTGCAAGTGCTTTTGATATTTAGTTTATAGAGTTTCATTTATACAAACCACTTTAATTTATCAAATCAGTGAATAAAACCATTGTGGTTCTGGACACAGAAATAAGTTTTCTAAAAAGTTGGGTTAGGCTTCTGTAACACTGCACTGCATAAACAAGATGCTTTTTTTATTTCTCGTTAAAATGAATGCATCTTGTAAGACCAGTTAAACAGGAAGAGACAGACAAGTGATGGTGTTTATACAGTATTTTGTTGAGAAGAGTGATAATCGAACACATAACTTTAGTTTCCAGTCAAGAAGAAATGACTGCCTTACAAGAAGCCTTCATTCTTCAGGGTTTTTTTCTTGCCCTGACTGCAACTGCATGAAGGTTATGCTATGACAGAGCCAATTTTTTTGGTTTACACCTGAAATGCCTACAAATCCCGTGCTGACAGCACACACAGAGTATTCTGAAGTAAGTGATGAGCATGAGGATCACTGAACCATGATTAGTAAATGTCATAGTACACCCACATAAAGACCAGTAAAATAGATATTTTTTCTATTGCATGAAATAAGTGAATTGTCAACTAAAATACTTTAATGTTGATTATGAAGTACCCCAGAACAGTGTACTTGCAAACTCTTCTTGTTATGCAATGTTGTTTAATGTTATTTAATGCTAATTCATGCTATTTAATGCCTTGGTAATGTACCAGCATACAGTTACGTCCATATATTTGGACAGAGACAACATTTTTCAAATTTTTGTTCTGTACGTTGGATTTTAAACAAAACAATTCAGATGCAGTTGAAGTTCAGACTTTCAGCTTTAATTCAGTGGGTTGAACAAAATGATTGCATAAAAATGTGAGGAACTAAAGCATTTTTTATACTCAATAGTTTCATTTCAAGGGTTCAAAAGTAATTGTACAAATTAAGTAATTGTAAATAAAATGTTAATTTCTAATACTTGGTTCAAAACCCTTTTGTTGGCAATGACTGCCTGAAGAATTGAACTCATGGACATCACCAGACGCTGTGTTTCCTCCTTTTTAATGCTCTGCCAGGCCTTTACTGCAGCGGTTTTCAGTTGCTGTTTGTTTGTGGGCCTTTCTGTCTGAAGTTTAGTCTTTAACAAGTGAAATGCATGCTCTAATGGGTTTAGATCAGGTGACTGACTTGGCCATTCAAGAATATTTCACTTCTTTGCTTTAATAATCTCCTGGGTTGCTTTGGCTTTATGTTTTGGGTCATTGTCCATCTGTATTATGAAACACTGATCGATCAGTTTGGCTGCATTTGGCTGGATTTGAGCACACAGTATGTCTCTGAAAACCCCAGAATTCATCCGGCTGTTTCTGTCCTGTGTCACATCATCAATAAACACTAGGAACCCAGTGCAACTGGCAGCCATGCATGCCCAAGCCATTACACTGCCTCCGCCGTGTTTTACAGATGATGTGGTATGCTTTGGATCATGAGCTGTACCATGCCTTCGCCATACTTTTTTCTTTCCATCATTCTGGTAGAGGTTGATCTTGGTTTCATCTGTCCAAAGAATGTTCTTCCAGAAGTGTGCTGGTTTTTTAAGATGTTTTGTAGCAAAGTCCAATCTAGCCATCTTATTCTTGAGGCTTATGAGTGGCTTGCACCCTGCAGTGAAACCCTCTGTATTTACTTTCATGCAGTCTTCTCTTTAAGGTAGAATTGGATATTGATACCCCTATATCCTAGAGAGTGTTGTTCACTTGGTTGGCTGTTGTGAAGGGGTCTGGTAATTATTCTGCGATCATCCACCCTTGTTGTCTACCGTGGGCGTCTAGGTCTTTTTGCATTGCTGAGGTCACCAGTGCTTTCTTTATTTCTCAGGATGCACCAAACTGTAGATTTTGCCACTCCTAATAGTGTAGCAATTTCTTCGATGGGTTTTTCCTGTTTTCGCAGATGAAGGATAGCTTGTTTCACCTGCATGGAGAGCTCCTTTGACCGCGTGTTTACTTTTCAGCAAAATCTTCAAAATGCAAGCACCACACCTCAAATCAACTCCAGGCCTTTTATGTGCTTAATTAAGAATGAAATAATGAAGTATTTTCCCACACCTGCCCATGAAACAGCCTTTGAGTCAATTGTCCAATTACTTTTGGGTGCCACATGTAAATATGCTGAATCTCCTAAACCCTTCATCCAATTTTAATGTGGATACCCTCAAATGAAAGCTAAAAGTCTGGACTTGATGTCCATGTCCATTATATAGCTATAATTTGAATATGCTTTAGTAAACAGGTAATAAAAACAAAATTTGTGTCAGTGTAACTGTATCTCTGAATGGATCTGTTGGGGTTAACAATCCTGTCTCAGCTCCTGCAGGAAGTTAGGCATGGGCTTAGGTCCACCCATAGCTCAGTCTAAAGAGTAGAGAGTTAGATGAGGGAGTGTGAGAAGCCACATGTGCTCACTCCTCAAGAAACTAGGCCTAAGTTCCAGAGAATCACTATCTCTAAGAATGATAGAAATAACTCAACAGCACTCCAGAAAGACAGAGAGGCAAGAAGGTCCAGAATCTGCAAAGCCAAATGTTGGAATCAGTCAGTAAGGTATTTGCTGTTTAAGGCTGCTGAACACTTTACTATAGTGAGAGGGATGTTGCTAAAACATGCTTCACCTTTAGACATGGTCCTGGTCAACCATATTACAAACTGTGTCCCTCAGCTGGGAATTACAGCCACCATTCCAAGAGTAATATTGCCAGCCAGAGATTCTGATGAGAGAGACTTTTGAGAGACAGATAAAAAGAGTACTACACTCCCCATCCTCGTTCAAATACATACATTGCTATCTGGGAAGACTTGTAAATTATTACTGACTGCAGCACAATTTGCCGACCACAGCACCTACCTCTCCTGCCTTGCACCCTCAGCAAAGCCCCATATCCAAGGGCACACCAACTACAATCTGGCAGGAGCCCCAACATCAGGATGTGTCCTGTGGGAAGAAAGGGTGTGCCACTAACTCTCAGATTATCTGACCAATTTCTTTCCAATCCTAAAACCATAGTTGGTGTGTATAACAAAAGATCTGTGTGTGTAAATGGCCATCTGACCAATGATTTGGTCAGAAAGTATGTCAAATAATCTGTTGGTGTAAATGCACCAACAAAGGTAGTTTAGAAAAAACAATGGGATATACACTCACCTAAAGAATTATTAGGAACACCTGTTCTATTTCTCATTAATGCAATTATCTAGTCAACCAATCACATGGCAGTTGCTTCAATGCATTTAGGGGTGTGGTCCTGGTCAAGACAATCTCCTGAACTCCAAACTGAATGTCAGAATGGGAAAGAAAGGTGATTTAAGCAATTTTGAGCGTGGCATGGTTGTTAGTGCCAGACGGGCCGGTCTGAGTATTTCACAATCTGCTCAGTTACTGGGATTTTCACGCACAATCCTTTCTAGGGTTTGCAAAGAATGGTGTGAAAAGGGAAAAACATCCAGTATGCGGCAGTCCTGTGGGCAAAAATGCCTTGTGGATGCTAGAGGTCAGAGGAGAATGGGCTGACTGATTCAAGCTGATAGAAGAGCAACGTTGAATGAAATAACCACTCATTACAACCGAGGTATGCAGCAAAACATTTGTGAAGCCACAACACGCACAACCTTGAATCGGATGTGCAACAACAGCAGAAGACCCCACCAGGTACCACTCATCTCCACTACAAATAGGAAAAAGAGGCTACAATTTGCACGAGCTCACCAAAATTGGACTGTTGAAGACTGGAAAAATGTTGCCTGGTCTGATGAGTCTCGATTTCTGTTGAGACATTCAAATGGTAGAGTCCGAATTTGGCGTAAACAGAATGAGAACATGTATCCATCCTCTGATGGCTACTTCCAGCAGGATAATGCACCATGTCACAAAGCTCGAATCATATCAAATTGGTTTCTTGAACATGACAATGAGTTCACCTTACTAAAATGGCCCCCACAGTCACCAGATCTCAACCCAATAGAGCATCTTTGGGATGTGGTGGAACGGGAGCTTCGTGTCCTGGATGTGCATCCCTCAACTGCAAGATGCTATCCTATCAATATGGGCCAACATTTCTAAAGAATGCTATCAGCACCTTGTTGAATCAATGCCACGTAGAATTAAGGCAGTTCTGAGGGGAAAAGGGGGTCCAACACTGTATTAGTATGGTGTTCCTAATAATTCTTTAGGTGAGTGTACTTTTATCTACAGTGAGCGTTAAGATCTCTATATGTTTGTTCTCAATAATTGCCTGTTTGTCATTTACAAACCGCAATCATCTTCTCTCTATCGGGACATACAATCTCTAATGTGATCTTTCATCCCCAGAATCACTGTTCCTTGGCAACAGACCCCTGTATACACAGCATGATTTCTGTCCAAAAACAATAATTTTGGTGTCAACATCGACTATGCTTTCACCCGATGCACATCACTTTCTATGATAGGAAAACACCTTTACCCAGGAATGCTCAACCTGCGGCCCTCCAACTGTTTTAAAACTACAACTCCCACCAAGCCCTGCTGTAGACTGATAACTGTAGGCTGTCCAAGCATGCTGGGAGCTACTTTTGAAACAGCTGGAGGGCCGCAGGTTGGGCATCCCTGCCTTTACCCATACATCTGATATCTCCTAAAGTGGTACTGAACTAAAGAAAAACTTGATATGTTGTAATGACATCAAAAGTTTTGATCAGTGGAGGTCTGATTGTCTTGTCATGGCATAAATGGCTGGACTGATAAGCATACATGTGGCTGCACTGTTATCAGGACATATGGCTGACACTACAATGGTGGAAGTAAAAACACTGTTAGGGTTCACATAGTCGTATACTGTTCTATTTATATGATTTAAACTAGCAGAAGGACCCGGCTTCGCACAGGTATATTTCATCTATTTCATTTAATGTTTGTGTGTGTTGTTAAAAGATATCAACAGTATCCCGCCATAACACGACCTCCACAGAACCCCACCCCTTAACACTGACCCCCCCACAGTGCCCCACCTCCTTAAAATGGGACCTTCACAGCAGCCCACCCCCTTAACTTTGACCTTCACAGCAGCCTGTCCCTTTAACAGTGAGTGCCACAGCACCCCAACCTCTTCACAGTGACCTCCACAGGGGCCCGCCCCCTTAACAGTGACATCTACAGCACCACTCCCCTTAACAGTGACCTCCATAGGGGACAGTCCCTGTACTGTGACCTCCACCATTCCATGCCCCCTTAGCAGAGACCTCCAAAGCGCCTGCCCCTTTAACAGTGACTGCCACAGTACCCCGCTGCCTTAATAGTGACCTCCACAGCAGCGGACCCTTTAATAGTGGCCTCCACAGTACCCTGCTGCCTTAACAGTGACCTCCACAGCAGCTGCCCCTTTAATAGTGGCCTCCACAGTCCCCTGCCTCTTAACAGTGACCTCCACAGTGCCCTCCCCTTTAACAGTGACCTCCACAGCGGCCTGACAATCATCCAATCGAATTCCTTTTTAATAAGGGGTATTATTGTCTTTAATTGACAGTATATAAAACCCCACAGAGTTAGTATACACTTATGGTCATGTGAGTTACATCAGCCTCTACAACAACATTGGCTAAGCGTCAAAATCATATTAACTCACACATAAGCTGTCTTATACTAAGAATGTCCTTTGTTGCCTATAGCAACCAATAAGAGCTCATATTATTTACCTCTAGCAAAATAGAAGCTGAGCTGTGATTGGTTACTATATGCAACCTGATGAATATCCAGACAATGGCTCCTGTAGTTACTAAGCGTATTTTTTGACAAAAAAAATTGGAAAGTGCAGGGCAAAAATTTCCACTTAAAACATAGTCTATGACATTCCCTGAGTCATAAGTGGCGGCTATGCAAAATGTTGTGATTGTAAATGCGGCGGTGAGGATTCCTTTAGCGGACATACACATATACATACACTCAGCTTTATATATTAGATTAGTTAAAATTTCCTTTTAAAATACAGAGTGCAGAGCTATTGATCTGTGTAAGATGGTTCTTTGTTTCCTGTAGAGTACTTCCTTAGGAAAGTACACACCAGAGTACACACCACTGTATTGAATGCTTCACTAATGTACATGTTTTTCGTTGGGTACAATACTTTCCAATACTCATTTCAGGGGCAAATAAAACAAGCAGCATTGTCTTTTTCAGTAATTTTATTTCTACTGTGATTAGAAGTTCTACTGTGGGATTGAACCATTCAGGGTTGTCTCCTCACGTGTGTTACTGTTTCTACTACAACTGAAAGTGCTCCAATTGCCCTAAAATTTTCCCATATGACTCATAATTTTTCTTTCTTGTTTATCACTTTTTTGTATTATTTTGTCTCTCTCTCTCTTCCCAAGGTTTGCCTGAATCGAATCACTAAATATTTGGATTCAGATTATCCTCGAATTGTTTCAAAATTATGGTGGGAATCTGGTTTGTTTAGAATCAATTGCTCATCTGTAAATGGTTTTATTTTTACTTCTCCAGATAAGCTCATGTTGCACAGGGATCGATAGATCTTTTGATGCTGCGTTTTACATTTCCTTGCAATGTTCATCCTTTGGCAGAACTAGGGAGGAGTTGCTGAGTAATCTTTACATCAGATGTGTGGACTTCTCACTTGTGTATTGTAGTGTTGTGTTGAGGGTAACAGCTTTTACAAGGGCTTTTTAGAAACAGTTACACATTGACTAAAGGTCTCTTTAGATGGGACATTTTTGCAGTTGATTGTCAGGAAGGAAGCATTCTTTCCCAGCAATTGCCTGCTCATCAGTGGAGGATACCACTGCATTTACATGCAGCGATCTCCTCCACAGTATGAGGAGGAGCAATCACTAATTCTATAGCTCTTCCCCATACAGACTTGTTGTTAATCGGCAGAGGAGCGTGTTTAGACAGCACGATCTGTTGCTAGAGAACAACGACTTAGATGCCTGCCAAATGATTCAATTACCTACCAAACAAGTGTTTTGCTCGTTCATCGGGTAATTGGCGGCGCCTTTACACCGTAAGATAATCGCTAACGAGCATTCATATGGATGCTCATTAGCAATTATCTGGCAGATAAATGGCCCTTGATTCTGAATAAAATGAAATGAAAGTAAATTATGCATCATGTTAGCCACATACCGTATCTCAAAAATTACACAAATAGGTCTAATTTTCTACCCTGGAAATACACTTCAGATACCTGACAGCTATTCCCCCATTTCCCCACACACATGCACATCTACATAGCTTAGCCAAACGTTGATGTGTTCTCAATAGGGAGAGGGGAAATAAGCCATCAGCTACCAACATATCCAAATGATGAGGAAAATATTAGAATACAATGGCTCAATTCTTCTTGCACCTGACATCTGTCATCGTAGGAGACACTATTACCGACATTACATGGTCTGTGGGTCCCGCCAAAATAGGTGGATTAAGATGATATTCATCTAATGTCCAGTATATGGTCACCTTAACACCATAGCACATACCATGCCTAATAATCTTGTTTCCCAAAATAATAAGAGTCAAGGACTTAATTGGCTAGTTTTAGAGAAATTAGCAAAGCTAGGGTGTTTTTTACAGTATTTTTTCGTCCAAAATTCATGGCAGAGGCACAATATATATATGGCATGGACTTACCTGACCTGCTACTTACAATTAAAATGAAGGTTTGCTGATGTTTTAGTAGATGCTCTGCAATCGGACTACTATAATGGATCCTATTGTTTAGCAGTGTTTAGCAGAGGTGGTCCTTTAGCTCACATTATGCTGATTGTCTCTGCAGACCTAAACTGAATTGTATGCATTTATTTCAGAAGCCAGTCTGTGTTATTGCTACCTGTGAATGTAATTTACAGCTTTTCAAGTGTAATTTCATTTTCCTTTACTCATTTATTTTCTTTTTGTTTATCTCTTTTTGAGTTATCGCCGAAATACACATTTTAATTGTATTGTACATTTTTCAAACATCTCAGGCTTTTGAACATTTGCAGAGCATTTTCATTCAACCTACCTTCACTTCCGCAAAGGGAAAAAAAAAATCATTGATTCAGGACTTGGCAGGTTTTGCAAAACTAAGGGAAAACTTTATACAGTATTGTAAATGCTTCTAATTGAAGTAAAGACATTGAAAAGTTCAAAACAAATGTAATATTTGATTGGAAAACTTAGAAAGGAGTACTTAGAACACAACTATAGTTGAAAGCAACTGCAAATTGTGTCTTCTAAACATCTTCAGTCTGCCAGTAGAGAGCTATTTAGATATTCTCCCTCACATTGTTTAAATGGGTTTTCAGGGTGTTTAACAATGGATAGGTCATCAATATTAGCTTGATAACCGTCTGACATTCGGCACTCCCGCCAATCAGCTTTTTGATGAGGCTGTGGCACTCTGGTGCATTCCATTGGATACCGACTGTGCTTGGTATTGCAGCTCAGCCCCATTGAATGGGACTGATCTGCACCTAGCCAATGTGACTGATAGCCGTGACATCACTGGTCTAGGAAAAGGCCGCAGGGTCACCGGAGCGCCACAGTCCCCCGTGTCTATTGTTTCTGGACAGCAGATTGTGCTGTTTAAACAGCACTATGCTCCCTAGAAACAATGCATGAGGGCAAGCGATGGCTCATTCTCATACTGTGGAAGTGATTGCTGCATGTAACTGCAGCTTTTCACCCCTACAGAACGAGCAGCCAGTTGTTGGGAAGGAACGCTTCCTATCCAATAATCGCCTGCTCTTTGGAGTGTGTAAACCGGCTTTTAGAATTAGAGCCAATGATCAAGCCAATTATCAGGAACAAACACTAATTTCTGATCACTCAAGAAAGGATCAAATGCTTGGTGATTACATTTTCATATTGCAACAAAAAATCTCGATAACAGCACATCATCCAGTTAAAACAGGGATGTGCTGCCAACAATGAAAATGTATGAGGATGAATGATTGTAGTAACAATCCTTCATCCCCATACAGTAGGTAAATGCAGCTAACGATCAATCAAGGATCGACAGTGAGTGTTCTTTATCTACCTATGTAAAAGGGCCTTTATAAGTGTTTTTCAGGCTCAGGATATCGATGGCCTATCTTTGTGTGAGTTTGACGGCATATTTGTTGTTTACACATCAGTCGATCAATCTACACACCCGCAGTGCAAGGTATTGCAGCTTTGTCCTGTTCACCCGATTCAAAAAAAGATGCATTTGCTACTAAGTTAGACGGATTCATGTAAACAATGAAGGACTAATATGCTCACAATCAGAACCTCAGCTTCTTCACACAGTTGACCTTCGGGGGTCCCAAGAGGCAGACCGAACATCCACCAATCTGATGGCCTGATCATAGACCATCAATATTCTCAAACTGGAAAACCCCTTTAACTGACTTTGACCTTAGCACCAAGTTCTAGTAATTATGTGTTCTAGTTCTTCTAGTGGTAGGAAGGGACATGCAGGGGCCACAATTGTGAGTTGGGAAACACTGCCTTAAAATGCCTGAAACTCTTTTCTTGGGTGATTTGTTGAAACAGACGTGGCAATATGTTCAGCAAATTTCTCAATGACTAAAATGAATATTTAAAATGTGTAATGTAATGTCGGGCATATGTAGCTAGTCAGTCACTTCTTAACCTGCCCCTGCTTCCTGCAATGATCACTCACACTCAATTCTCAAATAAAATCCATTTTGAGAAAGGAGACAGATTGTAAGCTTGCTGCGGGATCAGATTACATGCTTACCATATGCAATATGTATGATAACAAAACATTAGTAAGTGCCTTGGATTAACTTGTTCTACTTAATAATTGCTATTTGCTGAAGTGACACAACCCCCTTTAAAAAAAAAAAAAAGGGTCACTGAAGATAGCAGCCCCAGCCACAGCGATGCAAATGGGTTGCCTGACATCGTTAATAAAATCAATAAAAGAGGTCACCGGGATCGGCAGCCCACTTAAGCTTGAGAAGGTCAGGCCCACCAGGTATTTACCCAGTAGGGAAGATGTTCAGTCTAGGCCTGTATGTCCTGACCACGTGGTGGGTTACACAATACCTTGATGCAGTAACAGGTACCTTTAATAAACTGAAGTCATAATTACAGTTATTTTAGCTGAATGGAGTTTCTAGATGTTCTACATTCTGCTTTTTGGTAGATGTCTCATTTCTGCATAATAAATACAGCATTGTGGTTAGACAGCATCACTGTCTCAGTATCAATGGGTTTTGTAATGCAAATGTCTTCACACTACATATGCTAAGAGGCTACTAAAAGATACAAAACAAAAATATTAGTATGATTACCACTTGGCTTCTTTGTTTTACACAGATACCCCAGGGATTTCAGTATTGATGTATGAAAAAGAGCTAAACATTGTTTGGTCTCAAAGACAATATGAGCTGTTGACATTTCTTGAAAAAATGTGTGTTCTTGTCCACAGCTCACTGCCCCTGAATGCAGTGTTTGTTTTTCTATTGCTACTTGATTTAAAGACATAAACTTTGGCAGAAGGATAGCATTCAGCCTTGTTGGTCCTCCTATATTTGCTGTTACAGTGTAAATAACTTTTGTGGGATTGTCATTGTCACTGTGTAATCCGCACCTCTTAGAGCAACAGGACTAATATATCAAAAAGAAAAGAAAATAGACTTTGGCCCTGATTCATCAAGATCGGTGTCTGCTACACCAGTCTTAAAGGTACTATTACACCAGCAGATGTCATACAGATCGCGATAAACGATCGAAGATATAGTGAGGCGACTTGTTAACAATGAAAATTTTTCTTATTATACAAATAGATAACCATTGGTACTTGCAGTCGTTACTCGTTCGATTTTAAATGTTATTACATGTTAATATGGGTGAAAAGGCATGTATGAGATCGTTAGCGAGTAGATGACTCCATATTATACGAACCAAACTATTAACAAGGAGCGATAATTTTTTAGCTTGCTGAAAGATCACGATGGAGGAGAAATGAGCAATGTACATCACACGATTCTCATTCATTTTCGCTCGCGTGTACGAGAATATGTACAATATTTGCTCCGTGTAATAGGGCCTTAAGGCTGTATTAGAGAGCTCAATATGGCAGATGATTTTCGGGAGGGAAGAGTTATCTCCAAGCAATCATCTGATGGCTAGCATAGGAGACCGATCTTCTTTGCAGCATGGGGAGGAGAGATCACTATGCCATCACTCGTCCCCATATTGTCTAGTGGTTTGCTGGCGACAGATTGCTATTAGACACCACGATCTGCCACCTGCAAATGATACATTTTTAACATGTCAAAAGATTTGGATTGCCCAATGATCGATCCTATGCGCGTTCATCGGGCAATCGGCAGTAGTATTACACTGCCATATGATTGCTAATGAGCGTTTATGCAAATGCTCATTAGCAATTATTTGCCTAAAAATCGAGCAGTGTAATACAGGCTTTAATGGGGCTTGTGCTGCCATAAGTTAGTCTGCAGACCTCGTAATAAATTCCATGGATCCTCCGGCAGTCCGTGCACCGAAATGGCATAAATGATCATCAACAAGCCAAGGTCGATGGCCCCACTCAAACTCAGCTCTCAGCATGCCCCTTTTTTATATGATTGGTGAGGGTGACATGAAGTGCCAATTGCGACTAGAAAAGTCACAAAATGGCATTGAAAAGTTGCAAATCCACTGGATTAACGACTTTTCTATACCAAAAAAGGCATAGAGGGAATAATGAATTTCCTTCATAATGTTTAATCTTGAGATATAATAATTGTAATTATATTCATGTTGTGGAATTTTGCAAAATGCAAACGGTTTGGCATACATGCACAAATATTGGCTCAATCATGATCATGAATGTCAGTCCGACAAAGCCTTTTTTTCCTTGGTTTAGGGCGGCAATACACATTAAATAGCTGTCGGCCAAACGATCATTCAGCTAAAAGCTATTGCTCCTGACTCCCTCCCGGCTCCACCATACAATTCAATGAGGAGAGGGAAGAAAGCCGCTGCCAGACACTTCTGGTGGAAGCTTATCTCTCTGAAGAACAAAAGGATAAAGCAAAAATATTCACTTCGTCCCGATCATTCTCTCCTCTGACATCACCTGTCAGAAGACAGTTGGAAGTTCACCACACACATTAGACCATTGGCCGCTCTCGGCAGGTTTGGCCAGCAATGCACTAATGTGTATGGCTACCTTTACTTAATGGTGACCTATTCATAGGAGTTTGTCTCCTGTCATCACCACTGAACAAAGCACCAGAACAGCACAGCTCCATCCAGGTCTGGCTACGTCAGCATGGCTCCAATTCAAGTGAAGTGGACTATTTCTGCATGGAGTTGTGAATGGAGCTGTGTTGTGGAGCTTCAGTACCTGAATGCGCCTGCAAAGATTCAGAAAACAGCTGATTACAGCTGTGATACTGATCACCCATCCTAAGGGAAGGTCACCAATAAGTAAGTCCATCTTTAAACACTTGCATATAAGTTGTGCAATAAGTTAGTGTGTAAAGTAGGGTAGTGAAAGCTGAAATAGTCTACATTTTATTCAATTTCTGACATTACTTTATTATTGTTAATCTTTTTTTCTGAATTTGCCAGCTACTAGTTATGATCTATGAAAGTCTCATCAGAGTGCCCTTGTGCCATACCATAAACAATTCTCTCTAAACCATTCCTTCTGCCTTGTTCAGAGTACAAAACTGTATTGGAGCTTATTTATTCAAGTGTTTGAGCTTCAAATAAGGTCCCACATGTACCACATGCAGTGGAGGGCCGGGGCTCTGCTCTCACATGAAATCCGCACTCCTGCTATAACAGCCTGGAATGGCAGAAGTTTAACTCCTTACATGCTACGGGCAATGGCGCCCGCCACATGTAAGTGGTGAGAGAGGGAGCTGACTCCCTCTGTCTCCCATCGCCACCCGACAAATGCGATTGCGGGGTGCCGATGTGTGTATAGGCAAGCTGGGACCTGGTGTAGCCCCCAAGCCTGTCTTGAGTCTTCTCAACATTAAACAAAAAAAAATTCAATAAAAAAAAGACACTTTTTTTCCTTTGAAAATATGCATGTCACGAGGGTATCAAGAGCCACGTCTGACTCCGTTATACCCGGGGTCAGGAAGTCGCAGCGGGTGGCTGCGCGCTCTATATCTAAAGATCACGTTGTTTCTTAGTGATTGTTTTCTGTGTTTGCCTTGCTATCCTTTTTGTCTCTCTCAGGGATCCGTAGCTTCTCCTCCTCAGCTGTTTCTTGTCTGCCACTCCCTACCTCCTTATATTCTCCCCTCACACTTCTCTAGTTGCCAGTTATAGAGCTTCCTGCCTGGACATCTATACTGACCCACTGGAGTGGTTAATCCTGGTTGTCGTTCCTGAGTGCTACCCTCCGGATCCCTGTTGGGCTTATTGTTGTCTCCTGTTGTCGCCCACCTGGGAATATATGTTGAGTCTGTGTTGTCTGTCCTCCCCTTGGTGTTTTCCCTTAGAGTTAGTGGTGCGGACTAGTGTTCCCATCGCCCTGTTCACTACCTAGGGCTCAGCTCAGGGAAAGCCAGGGCTTTAGGCACGTGATCGGCGTACGGGTGAGGAACCCGTCTAGGGACGTCAGGGCAGCCAGGTGCCAGCCGCCAGGTGAGTCAGGGGTCACCATCTTCCCTCTCACTTGGGCAGGGCCTTCCTCGTTCCCTCCCTCTGTGTCACGTATGTGATAGCCACGCCGACCGTGATATTATAACTGGCCCTTACTTTTTGAGAAAAAAAAATAAAAAATATATATCATTTTTTGTTTGTTGTTTTTTTTTTCTCTCTCTACTTAGAATCCAATATGGATCCTATTGATGCCTTGGCAGAACAGCTTCAAAGCCTGTCTTTGGAGGTGGCAGGATTGAAGGCGTCTGTTCTCCAACAACAGCAGCAAATGCAGCAGACCGCACCCCCAGCGGTTGCTATGGGTAACCAGGTTGTCACTGAACCCAAGGTTGCTCTTCCCGACAGATTTTCTGGGGGAAGGGACAAATTTGCGACGTTCCGTGAGGCCTGCAAATTTTATTTTAAGTTGCGCCCTTACTCCTCAGGTCATGAAGAACAGCGGGTAGGGATTGTCATTTCCCTGCTTCAGGGGGATCCGCAATCCTGGGCGTTCTCGTTACCCCCTGGTTCTCAGGCTCTTCGGTCAGTGGAGGGATTTTTTGGGGCTTTGGGTCTCATATATGATGACCCTGACCGAGTCGCCCTGGCTGAGTCGAAGTTACGGAGACTCCTACAGGGAGATCGGTCAGCAGAGGAATATTGCTCAGAGTTCCGTAGGTGGGCTACGGATACTCAGTGGAACGACCTGGCTCTCAGGAGTCAGTTCTGCTCTGGGTTATCTGAAAGGGTTAAGGATGCACTGGCGCTGTATGAGACCCCCCTTTCCCTTGATGCTGTTATGTCCCTCTCTATCAGAATAGATAGACGTCTTAGGGAGAGATCGAAAATTCCGGAGCAATTGGTTACCTCTCCCAAGCAACAGTCAGCCTGTACTGACTTAGATGAGCCTATGCAGCTAGGCGGAACTTCTCGTCAGGTCCGTCCTCCCGAGGTTCGCCGTAGGGGGGGGGCTTGTTTTTTCTGTGGGGGGAGGGGTCATTTCATTAATGTCTGTCCCTCCTTTCTCAAAAACAAAAGACCGTCGGAAAACTACTAACCCCGGGCTGTGCGGAGGATGTCAGCCGGGGGGTATACGTTTCCTCCATACGAACATCTCAATTTGTGTTACCAGCGGTCATTGTTTTTGGTGTTAAGACGGAGTCTATTTCTGTTTTTCTAGACAGTGGAGCAGGGGTAAACTTGATTGATGCCCATTTTGCCCGCACTATGGGTTTGTTTCTCTGTACGCTGCAGAGACCTATTCCCGTATTCGCTATAGATTCTGCTCCTCTGTCTCAGAGAAACCTCACCCACATTGTTCGTAATTTACACCTTCGGGTAGGGGACCACCATAATGAGTGTCTTTCATGTTACGTTCTGGAGGGCCTTCCCTCTCCGGTGGTATTGGGTCTTCCCTGGTTGGTAGCGCACAATCCTGTGGTGGATTGGCAGGCCAGGGAGATATTGGAGTGGAGTGAGCATTGCAGAGAGAATTGCTTAAATAACAATTGCTTAATCGCCTCCATAGCTTCCCTACCTACATTTATTTCGGACTTTGAGGACGTTTTTTCTGAAAAGGGTTGTCAGAAACTACCACCTCATCGTCCTTATGATTGCCCGGTTAACCTGATTCCCGGGGCAAAATTACCCAAGTCCAGGTTGTATAATCTTTCGGGTCCCGAGAGACAAGCCATGAAAGATTATATCTCCGAGAGTCTGGCTAAGGGACACATCAGACCCTCTTCTTCACCCGTGGCTGCAGGGTTTTTCTTTGTTAAAAAGAAATATGGGGGCCTGCGTCCTTGCTTAGATTTCCGTGAGTTAAACCAGATAACCATCCGTGACCCATACCCTCTTCCTCTCATTCCTGACCTTTTTAATCAGATTGCGGGTGCTAAGTGGTTCTCCAAACTTGATCTTAGGGGGGCCTACAATCTGATTCGTATCAGGGAAGGGATGAGTGGAAGACAGCTTTTAACACCCCTGAGGGGCATTATGAAAATCTAGTTATGCCTTTCGGTCTGACCAATGCCCCTGCTGTCTTCCAACATTTCGTTAATGATATTTTTAGTCATCTCATCGGCAGGTTTGTAGTCATATACCTAGATGATATCTTAATTTATTCGGCTGATCTGAAAACACATGAGGTGCATGTCAGGCAAGTACTGCAGGTCCTACGGACGAATAAATTATATGCGAAAATTGAAAAAATGTGTCTTCGCTGTTCAGGAATTACAGTTCCTGGGATATCTATTATCTGCTTCAGGTTTCCGCATGGATCCTGGGAAGGTCCAGGCAATTTTAGATTGGGATCTTCCTGAGAACCTTAAAGCCCTACAACGGTTTTTGGGTTTCGCTAATTTCTATAGAAAGTTCATTAAAAATTATTCAGTGATCGTTAAACCCCTTAACGACATGACTAGGAAGGGGACGGATTTTTCCAAATGGTCTGACGCCGCTAAAGATGCATTTTCCTCTCTAAAGGAGAGGTTTACCTCGGCACCTGTTCTAATTCAACCTGATGTCTCCCAGCCTTTTATTGTCGAGGTAGATGCGTCAGAGGTGGGAGTGGGAGCTGTATTGTCTCAGGGTCCGTCTCCTGGCAAATGGCATCCTTGTGCTTTCTTTTCCAAAAAAATTATCTTCTGCGGAGAAGAATTATGATATTGGAAATAGGGAACTGTTGGCGATTAAACTGGCGCTTGAAGAGTGGCGTCACTTCTTAGAGAGAGCAATCCACCCCGTCACGGTGATTACGGATCACAAGAACCTTCTGTACCTAGAATCGGCTAAGCGTCTCACCCCTAGACAAGCTAGGTGGTCGCTATTCTTTACCAGATTTAACTTTGTAATCACCTATCGTCCTGGGGCAAAAAATACCAAGGCAGACGCATTATCTCGTAGTTTCCCTGGAGGGGGTAATGTTTGTGATCCGGTACCTATTTTACAAAGAGGAGTGGTTGTCTCTGCTGTACACTCTGTTCTAGAGGGAAGATGGTGACCCCTGACTCACCTGGCGGCTGGCACCTGGCTGCCCTGACGTCCCTAGACGGGTTCCTCACCCGTACGCCGATCACGTGCCTAAAGCCCTGGCTTTCCCTGAGCTGAGCCCTAGGTAGTGAACAGGGCGATGGGAACACTAGTCCGCACCACTAACTCTAAGGGAAAACACCAAGGGGAGGACAGACAACACAGACTCAACATATATTCCCAGGTGGGCGACAACAGGAGACAACAATAAGCCCAACAGGGATCCGGAGGGTAGCACTCAGGAACGACAACCAGGATTAACCACTCCAGTGGGTCAGTATAGATGTCCAGGCAGGAAGCTCTATAACTGGCAACTAGAGAAGTGTGAGGGGAGAATATAAGGAGGTAGGGAGTGGCAGACAAGAAACAGCTGAGGAGGAGAAGCTACGGATCCCTGAGAGAGACAAAAAGGATAGCAAGGCAAACACAGAAAACAATCACTAAGAAACAACGTGATCTTTAGATATAGAGCGCGCAGCCACCCGCTGCGACTTCCTGACCCCGGGTATAACGGAGTCAGACGTGGCTCTTGATACCCTCGTGACAGTACCCCCCCTTTCACGAGGGGCCTCCGGACACTCAGGACCAGGTCTCTCCGGATGAGAGGCATGGAAAGTCTGAATTAACCTGTTGGCGTTTACCTCTGACGCTGGAACCCACATTCTTTCCTCGGGACCGTAACCCCTCCAATGCACCAGATACTGAAGAGAGCGGCGGACCCGACGAGAATCAACAATTCTGGCTATTTGAAACTCCAGATTACCAGCCACAATGACAGGAGGAGAAGCTACGGATCCCTGAGAGAGACAAAAAGGATAGCAAGGCAAACACAGAAAACAATCATTAAGAAACAACATGATCTTTAGATATAGAGCGCGCAGCCACCCGCTGCGACTTCCTGACCCCGGGTATAACGGAGTCAGACGTGGCTCTTGATACCCTCGTGACAATGCATCACCAAATCCATAATGACTGACACTACATAAATATCATGTAAATTATTCCCTACGGTGAACACTGTAAAAAAAAAAAACAACAAAAAAATGCCACAACTGCTAATTTACTCTTAGTCGCCACCGAAAAAACGTAATAAGTGATCAAAAAGTGTTATTTGCCCCCAAATGATACCAATTAAAATCTCTAAGTCATCCCACAAAAATCAAACCCTCACACCACTCCATAGAAAGAAAAATAAAAAAAGTTATGGATCTTGGGATGCAGTGATGCAAAAAGATTTTCTTCATTTTTTTTTAAAAAGGGGGTTTTATTGCACAGAAGTAGTAAAACGTAAAAAAAAACTGTATGAATTTGGTATTGCAGTAATCATACTGACCCAGAAAATAAAGATATCATGTTATTCATGCAAAAAAAATAACACTGCAAAATTTATTATGTAAAAACCCAATGGCAGTAATGCTGTTTTTTCCCATCTCCCTCCCAGAAAGAGTTAATAAACGTTAATCAGAAAGTTATGTGTACCCAAAAATGGCGGCATAAAAAAATAAAACTTGTCCCGCAAAAAACAATCCCTCATACAGCCACATAAACAGAAAAATAAAAAAGTTACAGCTCCTGGAAGACGACGATGAAAAAAGGAAGAAAAATGCTTGGTCAGAAAGAACCAAAACAGGCTGGTCACTAACGGGTTAAAGAGTTAAAACAGAGGAGAATATAAGAAGACTAAGAGCACCTAATATATAGCACCTTGCACTAGAGTTCCATCTTCAAATGCCTAATTGAGTTGTGCAGAGTCCTGTTATGTGAATATAGCCCTATGTCCCAGCAGTTCTCCTTCAATAGTCAAGGCAGCTTTTGATGCCCATATTTAAGGTAGATTATCTCCAAAACAGATGCAGTTAATGAAAAAAGGATTTTTTAGAAAAAGTTATGCTCTTTGGGAGGAAGGAAAAAGCACCTCTTTTTTAAAACAAAATTTGGAAATTTTATTCAAAAGATACATTTCCTCAGTACATGGTATTCCATTGATAAACTAATCATATTGACCTCCAAACATTAGGGTAATGCTAGATCAACATCTCAACAGCTTCTGTACCAATTAACGATTAATCCGCAAGAATACTTCAAAGGGTTTACATGGATGGGTAAACAAAAAGGACTGGTCATATCATGTCCAAATTATTCCCATCAACCTGCAACAGTGGACGAAGGAACGAGAATTGCGCAACAAACTTGTGGTTTGGGGATACAACATATACGCCCTAGACTTGAGGTGCATGTCCTAAACATACAAAACATGTAACACTGCTTGGTTCTTTTGACTTTGCATCTGTGTTTTTTTCACTGGTTCCTCATTTACTCATTGCACTCTCTATTATACGGTATGTGTAATTGTTTTCGGTAACTTGGATACACAGTTGAACAGTTCAAAGTCTTCAACCATATATCTTCTACTTGTGTGCACCTTCATGTTTCTGTCCACTTCAAAGTCAGGATGAAGTATGAAAGAAGAAATACTATTGATCATTTTACATTTTCTTATTGCATAAGTAATCTCATTCCTTTTCACGTACTTTGTCTCACTGTTTACTCTATGGAGCCATTTCCTTGAAGTGGGTGATCATGGCTTTATTAGTTTTACAGCATCTCTACCCACAGTACATATTTGCTGGAAATTGAACTTTCCATGCTAAAACAAAAAATAAATATAAGGCTAGCACTTTTTGAATTATCAGCCTTTTACTTTAAATGCCCAAAGGTGGCCAGCCATAGGCTGGGGAAGATTAAGGTGCAACGAGAGGAGTGAGACGGCAGGTGTGGACCGATAATATAACAATAGGGATGGGAAAAGATGAGGGAGTTCAAATCCAGCAATGGAACAGATGGCACATGACAATTGAAAACAGGTGAAAAGTAATAGATGTAGATAAGGGGAATAAATACTAGCAGAAACTGACTCTAAACTATTAAGTCCAACAAGAAAATAAAAACCCAAGCAGCAAACAGAAAGCAGAACCCAAAAGAAACACAATTACAATGCAGAAAGCAAGAAAGACTGTAGGTTTAAAAATACCAGGATGCACTAAAACAAAGCTAATGGACTAGGAGTCAAGATTGTAGAAACAACTGCATTCACTATACCAAGCAAAGAGGTACAGAAACTTAAAGGTGTTCTGCAGTTCTTTTAAACTGATGATCTATCTTCATCAGCATCTGATCAGCGGGGGTCTGACACCAAGGACCCCTGCCGATCAGCTGTTTGAGAAGGCAGCGGCCTTCTCGCTGTTTACCGCAGACCCAGTGACGTCACGACTAGTATCACTGTTCTGGGCGGGGCTAAGCTCTGTTCACTTGAATGTAGCTTAGCCGCGCCCCCAAGCCAATGATACTAGTCGTGGCGTCACTGGGTCTGCGGAAAACAGCAAGAAGGCAGTGGCGCTACTGCCAGCACCGCTGCCTTCTCAAACAGCTGATCGGCAGGGGTCCTGGGTGTCAGACCTCCGCTGATCAGATGCTGATGATCTATCCAGAGTATAGATCATCAGTTTAAAAGAACTGCAAAACCCCTTTAAGGTATTTATCAGCATTTAAACAATTAAAAAGCAAACACGATGTGATAACAGCACCAGATTCAAGTATTAGAGGTGGCCAGACACATAAGATTAAAGGCAGCCAGAATGGCAGATTTCAGCCATTCCGGCCAATTGTCATTTGAAAAACTAGCGCAAAATTGTAATCCGCCATGCTGGAAAATTCGTCTGTTCACCAGCTGAAACTGCATGAACCTGAATTCAGCCAATCACTTGCAATTGTGCTCAAGCACCGGGGAGTCAGTTTCTATCAAAAACCGACTCACTGGTCGGGCAGTTTAGTTGGTGGCATCATCCGTACAAGTGATCCCATGGACGATTGATCCACCGCAATCTTATCATGATCTCAAATGTATGACCAGGTTTAGGCAATTATAATAACTGCCTCAAACCAAGTTACTGAGAAACAGGCAAAAGATCCATGTTGCTCATAACACTATTGAGGTGACAGATCGCAGGACACCACTGTTGCCATCTCCTAGCATGTGTCAGTGACATGTCATAAAGAAGGATGCTCCCAGCTCATTCATGTATGTTGAAGTCAGCGACTAACCACATAATATATGATCATGCAGTATTAAGATAATCCTGTATTAAGTCACATGAACAAGGGTTGACCTGAGTGAACAACCTCATCAATGGAGGCAAGGTAGAGATAGTGCTAAGTATGTACTGTGGCTCTTGAAATTTTTACCAGCCTGTTGAGAGTGCAATACATCCCTATTCTGTTAAAGAGCACCCCCCTCTCCTCATAGTTTAAACATGAATCAAAGCAGATATGATTACCCAATAAAAATTTTGTAAAATATTCTGACTGATTGTAAACCTGGGGACATTCGGTTATTTTATTTTTTTTACTACAGAAGATGTTCGACATATAAACAAACAAATTTGAATACAAAAATCTTTTAAGTAAACCAAATAATATTTTATTTTTGTTGCTTCTTTAATATATTTTGCAGTATATTGTTAATTCAGCTTGTTTTTCTTGTTTTTCAGAAATATTCTGGAAACGCCTGTATAAGCATGTTCCCAAACGTAGCTCATCAGCAATAAATAGTAAAGCACTTCATGGAGCAAATATAAGGTGATAATAATGTTTAAAATGAGGGTATTTCAGTTTTTCATCTTTTTGAAGAATTAACTAAAGCCAACAAAGCAGAAACTATAGTCTCAAATTAAACAAACATTTAACAGGCAGTTGCAACTGTTTTCTAGATGATATGGTAAATAGTTCTTAAGGAATGCATTTTATTCAAACACTCGCTGTGAAGCACAGTCGTCTAATCCCTTTACTTATGTGTGATGACATTTCTAAGTAAAAGAAACACAGGAAATGATACATGAAGTTATTGAAGAGAAAAATCATTTCTTGCTAAGGAAGTGATCATAAAAATCTGCTTTTTCCTGTGGAATTAGCAAAAGAAAAAAAATCCATAAATGGTGAATTTTCCAGCTAACCTAAAAAGCCTTTAATGTACTGAAAATCTATGTACGTTAATTCATATTTTACACACATCACAGATTATATAATTAGCAAGAGCACAATGTCAAATAGTATTAATCTAAATGTTCTCTTGTGATGTACATGCCAAGTTACTGAGCATCAATTTCCCCATATTATTGGGTGATCGTGTTGTTCTGCTGGCATGGAAAATTATTGCTCCAGCAGATTGTTCTGTCTAAACCAGAGATGCCCAACCTGCGGCCCTCCAGCTTTTGCAAAACTACAACTGCCAGCATGCCCTAAAAGTTGTAGGCTGTCCAGGCATGATGGAAGGTGTAGTTTTGCAACAGCTGAAGGACCACAGTTTAGGCGTCCCTGGTCTAAACAATTATATGCTGCACAGGAATAATGATTCTTTCTGGGGACAAGTGATTGTTATATTGATCGCTTGTCCCCATACAGAGGAGGTGATTGCTGCATATAAATGCAGCTCTCATCTCCGCTGATGATCTGACAGATATCAGAAGTGCCTTTTTCAGACAATCTGCCAGACCATCTATATGTGTAAAAGGACTCTTATTTTACATGGCCCCATTTTTGGGCAGATTATCAGGAATGACCGACAATCTGCCCATCTAAATGTGCCGCCGATTACCCGATGAACGAGAGAAATTCACTCATTCATCGGGTGATCCTGCTATTTGTGCAGGCACATCAATCATTGTCTCTGGGCAGCAGATCATGCTGTCTAAACAGCTCAGAAACAATGATTCTGTGTGGGGGCAAGGAATCGGAATTAAGCTGTAAATGATTTAAATGAAGCCGTCTCCTTCACTGAACGAGCAGCTGAGTATCGGGAAGAAATGCTTCTTTCCTGACAATTGTAGGAAACCCGCCTTCCTTCCTGACAATTGTAGGAAACCCGCCTTCCTTCCTGACAATTGTAGGAAACCCGCCAGTGTAAACCCGCCTTTAGGCAGCAACAGATTGTGAATCTAAAGCTGTTCATACAATAGAGATTTTGGACAACTGAAAATATTGTTTATGATGACAGAACTGCATCTTATCAATAGATGTCCAGACCAGGCCACAGAGATTCATCCACAATTTGGCATATAGATTTTGTCCAATTCACTGGTCAACCATACACAACAAGCTTTTCAGAAAAATGCCCTCTAAACCCACGTATATATAGGTATTGTTATATTAGCTTTATATATATATATATATATAGCCATATTTTTGCTCATAGGAACCTATATATTAAAATTAGTGAAGAGCAAAGCGAGCTTTGGATCTTAGATCCGAAGTTGCTTAGCTCAAAACTTCAGATTAATGCTGTACGGAGATCCATCTCCGTACAGCATTAAAATGTACGGCCTCCGATGAGGTGAAGGCAGTCATTCACAAAGTTTCACAAGACTGCAGTGAATAACTTCAGTATTTGATTTTTGTGGAAGTTGAAAACCACTTTAAAACTTGGATCCGAACTCGGCTTCGGTACCTAGGTACCAGTCGGAACTGAAACAGTTATATTTAACTGGTGTTTTTTATTTAAATGATAACTTATTGGCAGGCGTACTGCAACTTTTGCATGCAAAACTGATTATTTTTTAGAACTGGCGTACATGGTGTGGATGTGGAAGAAGTCGCAGATTCGGCAGCAAATCCCCGACCGAATCTGCAACAGATATACGCCAAAAATTGGCATATATCTATTCATAAATGACCCCAAAAATGCATGCTTCAATGTGGCATCATCAATGTCTTTGCTGGGATCGTTGTACTCTACAATTTGCATGGACTCTTTCAATGCATGCTGTACTATCACACAATTTCTCTATGATAGCAGAATACTATAAATACTGAATACTGAGTATTTACTCCAGAAACTTAGCTTCAAGGTCTCTCTTTCCAGGATTTCCAGAAAGTAGGCAGTACCAAAGAAATAACAGCATGTTGGAGAAAATAGAGAAAATCTTAATTTACAATAGGGTTATTAAATGCTATTTAAAAAGGGACACACATTTACCATTTTTAATTTCACCAAATTTTACCATATTTAATTTCAAATAAGGTGAATACATGAGTATGGTGAAAATCACTAGCAAAATTAACAGGAAAACAGAAGGAAATATCACTACTAAGCCTAAGGTTAAATTTGAATGACATCTTAAAAACACCTTAAAAAGAAACAAAACGGGTGTGTACATTCTTCACATTATTTCTAGTCCTAATAAACCTCTTTAAGGGCTCTGTGATCTCTTCCAAAATGTTTCAGTGATAATATGTTCAGGAATGTCATATCTACAGGCAAATTGCTCATTGATAGGTTTCTTTTATTTTGCTGCAGGAGAAAGCCAGTGTCAATGAGTTCATGACTTCCGCACTCAAAAAGACTTAAAGTTAGACAAGAAGTCAATTATTTGTCATTTCTCTTTTTCAACAGAACAATAAAACAATTGTCACAGTCACTGAATAATATTAATTATTGCTGATATGAGTTTCAATTGGTTGTCCGGCCTTCCAGGGCAGGAACTTCAAGGGATTTTCTGGGAGTAAACTATTGATGACCTATCCTCAGGACTCCCGTCAATCCAGCCAATCAGCTGTTTGAATAAAGCTAAGTACTCGGTTCAGCACTGCGGCTTCTTCCTAGGCCAGTGACTTCACATTCATTGGTCATATGGTGTATGTGCAGCTCAGTCCCATTCAAGTGAATGGGCATGGGATGCAATAACAAGCACAGCCACTATACAATGTATGGCACTGTGCTTAGTATGCTTTGAGTTGACCACAGCACTCACAGCTGATCAATGGTGGTGCTGGGTGTTGGACCCCCATGAATCAGGCCTATACTGACTATAGGTCATCAATATTCTACTGGAAAACCCCTTTAACTTATACTAGCCATACGCATAACATAGCTATAAGCCAAACATATGTTCAGTCAATAGTTATCACTCCTGATCCCCTCAGAGGCATTCCTGCTTAGATCTGCCAAGCAAGCATGTGTTCTCAGTAGGCAGAGGGAGGAGAAGCCCTTAGCATACTCACCTGGCAGTGACTTACCTCCCTGAGAAAAAAGGATCAGGCAGCTGAAATTCAACATACCCGAGCCTTATATCTCCTGATATTTTCTGATGGAAGAGAGTGGGGAGCCCAGCCTCACCAAAATTGAATATTAGATAATTATTTGGACTTGATTGTAACCAGATACCAAATTATGTGATACCTTTATGCCATATGTAATAAGAAATCCTTATATTTACCAAGCTTTATGTAAGTAAGTCTGAAATACCAATTCATTTTCTCTGACTTGTCACTTCTTCAGGAAGAAGGAAAAGTCTGCATACTTACTAAAAGCTAAGAATGACTAGCGTTTCTTGCAACAACTGCTTTTGAGAAACCGAGACATATTTCCAATTTTTTAAGAACCAAGTAATTCTTCCTTAGATTTATAGTTCCTTTTGCTATCCTAAACCCTTAATGACATATTCTACCACCTGGCTTAAAACAGTAGTGCAAGTGATTTTGTTCCACCTTCAACTGAACTGTTTAGTTTATCATAAAGTCTCACACCTGCCACAACATTTTTGACATTTAAAAAAATAAATAAATTTGCTTACCTCTAACAAATGGTAACCTTCATTCCACAAACAATGAATCAAAATTGGTGATGTACAAGCTGAAGACAAGGTTATTGAACTGTTTCCTTGGGTTCCTAGATATTATTCAGAATTTTAGTACAAGCTACACTTAAGTGTTGTAAGCTTGGACCGTGATTGGTAAGCTCATGGACCAGGCTATAAAAACAAGGAAAGTATAGCCGTTTGCCCCAGGCAGAATAGTCAGGAGTACAACAGAAAACTCATCAGCTACTATCTGTTGAAGCATAGGGCTGATTAGGGATTCTTCTACTTGTAAGACATTCAGCTGTTATAGGTTTTCAAAAAAGATGACAAAGGAAAAAATGATATAATCTAAAATGTTGAAGATTTATATTCCCAACCATTTATACACTCACCTAAAGAATTATTAGGAACACCTGTTCTATTTCTCATTAATGCAATTATCTAGTCAACCAATCACATGGCAGTTGCTTCAATGCATTTAGGGGGGTGGTCCTGGTCAAGACAATCTCCTGAACTCCAAACTGAATGTCAGAATGGGAAAGAAAGGTGATTTAAGCAATTTTGAGCATGGCATGGTTGTTGGTGCCAGACGGGCCGGTCTGAGTATTTCACAATCTGCTCAGTTACTGGGATTTTCATGCACAACCATTTCTAGGGTTTACAAAGAATGGTGTGAAAAGGGAAAAACATCCAGTATGCGGCAGTCCTGTGGGAAAAAATGCCTCGTGGATGCTAGAGGTCAGAGGAGAATGGGCCGACTGATTCAAGCTGATAGAAGAGCAACGTTGACTGAAATAACCACTCGTTACAACCGAGGTATGCAGCAAAGCATTTGTGAAGCCACAAAAGCCACAACATGCACAACCTTGAGGCGGATGGGCTACAACAGCAGAAGACCCCACCGGGTACCACTCATCTCCACTACAAATAGGAAAAAGAGGCTACAATTTGCACGAGCTCACCAAAATTGGATTGTTGAAGACTGGAAAAATGTTGCCTGGTCTGATGAGTCTCGATTTCTGTTGAGACATTCAAATGGTAGAGTCCGAATTTGGCGTAAACAGAATGAGAACATGTATCCATCCTCTGATGGCTACTTCCAGCAGGATAATGCACCATGTCACAAAGCTCGAATCATTTCAAATTGGTTTCTTGAACATGACAATGAGTTCACTGTACTAAAATGGCCCCCACAGTCACCAGATCTCAACCCAATAGAGCATCTTTGGGATGTGGTGGAACGGGAGCTTCGTGTCCTGGATGTGCATCCCTCAACTGCAAGATGCTATCCTATCAATATGGGCCAACATTTCTAAAGAATGCTATCAGCACCTTGTTGAATCAATGCCATGTAGAATTAAGGCAGTTCTGAAGGCAAAAGGGGGTCCAACACCATATTAGTATGGTGTTCCTAATAATTATTTAGGTAAGTGTAGAAGTACTATAGATTAAAAGGAAAGTAATTGATAACATCAACATATGCTTTCCTGAATGTTCACTGCTCTTAAAGGGGTATTCAATTTCTATTTATTTGTTTATAATAAAAGAAAATAATAAAATACATATATTTAAACTTGTGCTCACACACTTCTTATAACACTGCAGTATCCTCTGTCTAGACAATGTATAGTCTATAGATTAGTCCTGTGCAATGCATACATAGGCTAACTGAATAATGCTAAGATTTCATCTCTTATGTGACCCCAACCATATGTCCTGTGAACCCCTGGCATGTATTTAAAGGGAGTCTGTGATCACAAATTTCACAAATTAAACTGTTCCTGGAGTACTATAGTTAAAGGGGTTGGCCACTTTTTGACTACTGTTGACCAATGTGTAGATAAGATGACTATATGGCACTTACTAATATAGCATTTGTTGATATTCTGTTGTTGTTTGCTATATTTCATAAGCTATATCCCTTTATTGGGCAAATCTTCTGTGCCGTCCACATATGGAGGGTCATGTGACCAGACACATCACTCTGCCTCCTCCATTCTAACACACTGTACCTGCACTAAACTCTCAACTGTGCAGATGACAGGCGCAGTGTGCTTGAATGGAAGTTTTATGCTTAAGATCCTCCACCATTGAGTTATAAACATTGTACTGTAAAAGGCACTCTTATAAGAGCACTGTTATAAGAAGGGTACACAAGTTTAGTTCTATGTAAACTTCTTTCTGCCTTTTGCCTCTCTCTTTGTGTCAAGTTTATGTCTACCATGCAGGGATTAAAGTTACCAGAATAAAGAAGTGTTTTTATGTAAGTGGTGAGTTCCGCAAATTCTTCCAGATTACTCAATTACTGTGAATAAACTGGTAAAAGGGGTTTTCCCAAGACCTCCCATAAATTATATAAAGGCAGGGAATGCTGTAAGATAAGGAAAGAAGCATTATTCACCCGTCATTGCAGTGCTGCTGCTCTAGGGTCCCAGTGATGTTTGTTTCTGTCGCAGCAGCAATGATGTGCCTGAGTACCCAACATGACCGATTTAGCCATTTGCTTTGGAGAACCCCTTTACAATGTGACACGCCAACAGCATACAGGGACTATAAGACAAAACAGTACTCATAGAAGGGAGGGGATTTGAAAATATACATTATTTTTCTTCTTCTTTTTATATAAAATATTTTTTCCTTTTCATTACTTTAACTTAGGTCACCTGTGGTTTATGGTTAGGTTATGTCCACATGTGGCAAATAGCTGTGGGACAAAAAATGTTGTTGGGAAAACCACCCCAAATTGGCAGTTTTTTTAGCCGCAATGCTGCCTGGATCACTGTGGGTCTTCCACGGCTTTAAACTCTTGGAATACATTATACAGTGAACAAAGATATATACGCAACACTTTCGGTTTTGCTCCCATTTTGAATGAGCTGAACTTAAAGATCTGAAGCATTTTCTACATACACAAAGGACCCATTACTCTCAAATATTGTTCACAAATCTGTCTAAATCTGTGTTAGTGAGCACTTCTCCGTTGCGGAGATAATCCATCCCACCTCACAGGTGTGGCATATCAAGGTGCTGATTAAACAGCATGAATATTGCACAGATGTGCCTTAGACTGCCCACAATAAAAGACCACTCTGAAATGTGCACAGTTTTGTCTTACTGGGAGGGGGGTCAGAAACCCAGTCAGTATCTGGTGTGGCCACCATTTGCCTCACGCAGTGCAACACATCTCCATCGCATAGAGTTGATCAGGTTGTTGACTGTGGCCTGTGGAATGTTGGTCCACTCCTCTTCTGTGCGAAGTTGCAGAATATTGGCAGGAACTGGAACACGTTGTCGTATACGCTGATCCAGAGCATCCCAAACATGCTCAATGGGTGACATGTCCGGTGAGTATGCTGGCCATGCAAGACTGGGATGTTTTCAGCTTCCAGGAATTGTGTACAGATCCTGGCAATATGGAGCCGTGCATTATCATGCTGCAACATGAGGTGATGGTCGTGGATGAATGGCACAACAATGGGCCTCAGGATCTCGTCACGGTATCTCTGTGCATTCAAAATGCCATCAATAAAATGCACCTGTGTTCGTTGTCCATAACATATGCCTGCCCATACCATAACCCCACGGCACAATGGGCCACTCGATCTAAAACGTTGAAGTCAGCAAACCGCCTGACGAACTGCAGTCAGGTCCAGACCCTGATGAGCTTCCCTGAGAAGGTTTCTGAAAGTTTGTGCAGAAATTCTTTGGTCAAACCGATTGTTGCTGTAGCTGTCCGGGTGGCTGGTCTCAGACGATCATGGAGGTGAACATGCTGGATGTGGGGGTCCTGGCCTGGTGTGGTTACACGTGGTCTGCGGTTGTGAGGATGGTTGGCAGGAAGCAATATGGATAATAACAAGTGCCTTGTATTCACTTTCACTACATGATAAATGCTACTGGATGAAGTGAGACAACCCCTTTAAATTTACGAATTTCCAAAACAATTTGCTCATCTATAAAACTGACATGTTATGGATTGAATAGCCGCAGAGCAAGGCAGTTTACTCTGTGGTCTTCTACACAATGTGTGGATGCCACATACAAATCCACACCCGCTAAGTGTTTGCACCACATGTGGATGTACCCTAAGGGTTGAAACAGTTCCCCATATATATATTTGTTATATGGGTAACAATGATTTGGCTTGAAAGGTCCTACCATATAAAGTAATTTCCCGCTAAGAACTACAAACTACTGTATATATTTCACTACATGTGCAAGAGGAAAAGGTCTATATGATTCCAGTAACTTCTGCCATTTTAAAAATGTTAAAATATAAGAAAGAATATAAATAGTAATTTCATATCTATAACTTGGCAGGTGTCATTGGTTGCTTAAGAAAAAAAAAATCATTCTAAATCCAGGCAGGCACAACAATATATTGGCTTCCTGGGTGTTATCTATCAAGTGTGTTAATGGTTTTAATAATAAAATACATTTTCCTACCGCACTACTGTAATGACATTCATTGATGTGCTAGCGTAAATGAAATGACATTGGAAACCCATCATCAATGTGGGACAGAAAACCTTTAAAATGTATAGCTGGAGATTGCGGACAGACATGGAAGACTAATAGTGGGTAATACATAAGAGATGCTTAGCTGTTTGCAAACTGGAACAAATACTGAAATGTGTAGACAAAGACAAAATTGCTTGTTTTAAGACGTGTCACTGTTTTGTTTATTTTTCGTTTTTAGTTTCTGCTCACAGAGTCATTACCTGGCGCAATTATTCTTTCAAAGTTAATTGCCAGATAGCCTAATTATATTTCATGATTAATGAAGAAATGCGCAGAAGAGTAATATAACCCAGGGACCATTGCTTTTATAAGATAAGTCAGTTTCTGTAATTAGAACTAGAGTAAGAAATGAGAAAACAAGATTGTCACTACAGTGACCTGAATTTGAAAACACATCCTAACTGAAGACTTGATCTGCATAGTAAAGAATATATAGTTGCAGGGAACCAAAAAGCTAGCAGAGATTCACTATTTGGTATAAGTAAAAAAATAAGGAAGAACAGGCCTGTTCAGACTACTTTCTGCTAACTCTCGGCACCTTTCATGAGACAAAGGTAATACAAACAAGTCCAACAGACCAAGCCTCTAAACAAGGGACCGAGCAGCAATATGTCAAGTAATAAAGGACTTCATAATAAAGAACTTCATGCACATTACTGTACTGTCAGCTGAATCCACCGAGAATGGCGGGTTTGGCCATCAGTCTAATGTGTGCGATGAGCTCCAGATTCTATCCTTATAGATCATGTTGGAGAAAGGAGGGCCAGCCAAAGTGAATATTTTCGCCCAATCCTTTTGTTCTCCTGGAAGATAAGTCACCAAAAGAGGTGTCTGGCAGCATCTTTCTCCCCTCTGTTCTCTGAATACACGAACATGTTCAGCCAAACTGGACATGGATGTGTATGGTAGAGTAGGAAAGGAGTCAGTCAAGCAATTGTTTGGCTGACAGCTATTGAATGTGCAATGTGTCCAATAACCCATTTAGATAATGGTTATCTGAACTCACTATTGTATGGCCAGCTTTAGGGTATATGTACTTTCCACCCAATCAACCCAATATCAATCTGTCTCATTATGTAAATATAGCCTTTTGTAGTTTGCAGCTGACCCACAAGAGACAGAGACACCAGTAAAGAACACCAAATGATCAGGCTATACTCGGTAGTCAGGAAATAAAATACAGTCCAGAGGTCAGAGCTGGTGGTTCACAGTCCAGAAAACAGACAGGCATCAGCAGACAGGAAAACAAATAGATATAGCTATTTTAATGGGTCAAGCAGACCAGAGGACCTGTGAAGATCTTTAGAGATCTATTGCTCAGGCAACCATTGAAGAAAACAGTCAGGTATATAGGAGCAGTTGATTAGTAATTGGACACCGCCATGCAGCAGCTCATAGAGCGGTGTTATAGACTGTTGCAGTCTGTCAAAAATGTTGACTCAGGGCCAAATCAATTCGATCTAAATCAAAAGTGTTCCGATTGGCCTGAAAATTCGTACATGTGATCTCCTAGGACTATACTTTCTTTTTTGTCTTTCACTTTCTCTCTTGCTCTTTTTTTTAACAATATTCACTCTCCCCTCTCTTCCCTTTTAAGCTCTTTAACACAATGACAGTGATGGAAAATAATTAGAGATTAGCAAATTTTTAAAAAATTTGGTTCGGCCGGTTTGCCAAATTTTTTGAAAAAATTTGGTTCGATTCAAATTTATTTACGGTGAATCGTGTTAAAAACTGCTATTTCTTGGCTGCAGAGAGCCTTTATAGTCGTGTATAACACTGTGCTTTGCAGTAACACGCATAGGGAGTCTGCTGTGGTAGTAAAATAATACTGAGTCAGTATGACAGGTGTCGCTCTTAGAATCACTGCACACTTCACTTATTTGGGCAGTCACAAGGCCAAAACTGGCCAAATAACAAGTGTGAACTCACACTAACAGGTCGATGTTAGCATCAAGAAGATGAGCACTCCTGTTACACCATCGTCAGCTGATTCCACATAGATGTCTACAGAATCTGTTCTAATAAACGCTTAAACAAGTAGAGCCACCCGACAGAGTGGAGAGGGTGTCAGCAGTAAGTTTGTGTTGACGTCACTGATTATTTTGCCCTTCATCTGATCCATCAGAACAATAACCCCCAAAAACCGGATCCTGTCTGTGGAGCATCCGCCTTCACTCAGTCAGCATTTGGTCAGTAATCCATCAGTATTGCTAATGCCAAAAAAACAGAAGTGGATCCAAAACAGAGATGACACATGAATGGAATATTTGCAAGTCTTCTGTGTTTTGTACCCACTCCTGTTTTTGGCTACCAAATAAGCCAATTCTGATGGGAACATAGCTGCTACACAGACAGGATCCGTTGTGCGTCTCTCATTTTACCTTCCTTCTGACAGATAAAGGGTCAAATAAATGATGATGTCAGCCAGGCCGAAAGGCAAAATAGTGGCCCAGTCATGAAGTGGGGAGGGTGGGAACAGCATGAGAAGAATACAGTGGCCCTATGACATAGTTGTGAGGTGGAAGCAGCATGAGGAGGCCACAGAGTGGCAAGGTGACATATCGTGGAGGTGTCAGCAGCATGAGGAAACCACACAGTGGCAAGGTGACATCGTGTGGAGGTGGCAGCAGCATGGGAAGACCACAGAGTGGCAAGGTGACATAGTGTGGAGGTGGCAGCAGCATGAGGAGACCACAGAGTGACATGGTGACAGAGTGGGGAGGTGGGTGGCTATAACAGTAGCTGCTGACAATGATGGGTGTAAGAAGGAGCACTTGGCATAAGATGTTTGGCATCAGGCAGCATCAGAATAGCAGCTGAGGTGGGTAGCCAGAAGAAACCGGTCTCTTTTTTCAAAGTGTTGGTGTGGCACCATGGATGATCTAGTCTGATGCTTAAAGAGGACCTTTCACTACAATATCAAAATCTAAACTAAGCATACAGACATGGAGAGCAGCGCCCAGGGATCTCCCTGCACTTACTATTATCCCTGGGCGCCACTCCGTTCTCCCGGTATAGGCTCCGGTATCTTCAGATTTTCGGCTCAACTGGGAGAAGCCTGCCGGCGTCTCCTTCTCCCAGGCTGGAGTGCTGGCCAATCGCAGCGATCAGCTCATAGCCTGAGAGAAAAAAAAACTCTCAGGCTATGAGCTGAGCGCTGCGATTGGCCAGCGCTACAGCCTGGGAGAACGAGACGCCAGCAGGCTCCTCCCAGTTGAGCCGAAAATCTGAAGATACCGGAGCCTACACCAGGAGAAAGGAGCGGCGCCCAGGGATAATAGTAAGTGCAGGGAGATCCCTGGGCGCCGCTCTCCATGTCTATATGCTTAGTTTAGATTTTTTATTGTAGTAAAAGGTCCTCTTTAAGGCATTTGTGGGTGGAAATCCTGGCTGATCCACGCCTGATTCATTTTGACAAAGTCAGTCTCTCCACATTTTGGGTGGACAGGCGAGTTCTTCTTGGGGTAATTATGGCCCCGCCGCACTAAACACCAGCTCTGATGCCACACTACTGGCCAGGCAGGCCAGCTTTTACATGGCAAACTCAGCTAGTTGCGGCCACAAATCCAGTTTGGCTGCCCATTAGTCCAGGGGATCTTTAATGTGGGGTGGCAGGATGCTATCCAAGTATGCAACCACCTGCTGGTTCAGGTCCTGCTCTATGTCTAGCTGCTGGTGAGTAGTTTCTTCACTATGCAGGTGAAGAAATCTGCTCATCAGCAACTCTAGACTCAGCCTGTTGCTGATGGAGATGGTACTGCTCCTACCACCCCACCCCTCCCCAGCAGCCATGGAAGTGGAACGTGAGCGCAGAGTGCCCCCGGTCAGACCAGTGAGAGGATGGAAGATGCGCAGATAGGCAGCAGCCAACTGACTACATAGGATGTCTCAATAGTAGTTCAGTTGTCCTCCCTCTCAGCGGGTGTAAAAAAGGCCCCTATTTTAGACCAGTAGCGAGGGTCCAACAAGGTGGAGAGCCAGAAGTCATCCTCTGCCGAATGGTGACAATTCGGCTGTCACTACGCAAGCAAGTGAGCATGCATCGGGCCATTTGTGCAAGTGACTCGGAGGGACTCCCTGCCTCCATCTCCACTGCATACTGCCACGGTGTTTCTGGGTCCTCTGCCTCCTCTTCCTCATCGCCCTGTAGCATCTCTGGCTGGTCCTGCTCCTCCTCTCCTGTCACCTGTGTATAAAATTCACCCCTTTCACTACACATTGCTTGTGCTCCTATGTCCTCCTCCAGTTCAGCGCCCACAGGGCTCATCTGGCCATGAGATCTAGGCGCCATGTCTCCTGTCCCCTGACTAGCCAAATCCCGTAGTCCTGGCGACTGACAAATAAAGTGGCCTCCTCAAAGGGCAAACGGCAGGCCTGTTTATGGCCTTTCTCTGTTTGTAAAGTCGGTCCAATATATGGAGGGTGGAATTCCAATGGGTGAAAACATCGCATATCAGCCTATGTTGGGAGATACCGTTCTGCCACTGCAGCTCTTGGATGGTTTGCTTTGCGGTGTACGAGTGGCTGAAGTGCATGCAACGTTTCTGTGCCATTTTTAGTCGTGCAGATGGGTGGAAAACTTCAGGAACCTCTTGAAAACCAGATTGAACATACAGTATGTGCCATGCAGGGCGCATGGCTCATCCCTACTTAACGCAGCGCCGACACCATGTTCTTCCCGTTGTGAGTCACCATGGTTCTGATTTTCAGTTGTCGCAGAGAAAGCCAGGATCGATTTCTTGATGAAGGACGCGGAGCAGAGCCATGCCCTGCACATGTGGTATGCTGGAGGGGCACTGTGAATTGTCCCTGCAGTGGAGGCTGAGGACACGATGAAGGATGAGGAGGCATAGGCGGACATTGTCACAGGACCAACTGTGTGAGAACGTGGAGGCGGAAGCAGCATCACTTGTCCCTGATCCTAGTTACAGCTCCAGACGTCGGCACTGCCATGCACTTCGGCAGACACCGACAGGCTCAAGGACTGGCCCACCTTCTGTTCTACATGTGTGTGCTGGGCTGATACTTCCTTTTTGTCAAAGAAATGACGGCTTGGGACTCTCCACCATCAGTTCTCTGAAAGGCGCAGAGTCCACCACTTGGAAAGGGAGGGACTGCAGCACCAGCAACTTGGCAAGGACACGTTCAGCTTCTGCGCCGTTGGATGAGTGCACACATACTGTTGTTTCTTGGCAATCGCTTCGGTGATCGATTGCTGACGGAATGACTGACGAGGAGTAGGAGGGCAAGGAGCAGGAGTATCAGGACCAGCAGATGATGGAAAGGACAGACATCTCCCTTCGGCTGAGGTGGTGGAGCCTTGACTGCCTGAAATCAGCTGCGTGCCACTGGGTGATCAGGGCCGGCCTTTGGGGTGTGCGGGCTGTGCGGCCGCACAGGGCGCCATAGTAACAGGGGCGCTGGGCGGCCGACAGCTCGCAATGTAATCTGCGGCAGCCGGCAGGCGAGGCTGTACTTGTGTTCTCCCTCGGGGCGCCCCCTCCATCTTCCCCTCACCTGTCTGACCTGCCTGCTGCCCCCGCCGCTGCCAATAAGAAGAGAGACAGGAGGAGGAGGAGGAGGGGCTGTGGCCACTGCGCCACCAATGAAGAAAACTGACCTGTAATACAAATACAGGAGGCGGGTGCTGGAATCAAATAGCCGGCACCCGACCTTTGTGACAGGGAGCTGCGATCAGCTGCAGTTGAGTTAACCCTTCAGGTGCGGTACCTGAGGGGTTAACTGCCGCTGATCGCAGCTCCCTGTCACAAAGGTCGGGTGCCGGCTATTTGATTCCAGCACCCGCCTCCTGTATTTGTATAAGAAACGTTGGTGGCACAGTGCGCCCCCCCCCCCAAACACCCCAGTATAAGAAACATAATTGGTGGCTCAGTGCGCCCCCCCCTAGTATAAGAAACGTTGGTGGCACAGTGCGCCCCCCCCCCCCCCAGTATAAGAAACATTGGTGGCTCAGTGGGAAGTGCCAATGAGGGTTAAAAAATAATTTAAAAAAATGAACTCACCTCCTCCAGTTGATCGCGTAGCTGCCGGTCTTTCTTCAGGACCTGTGGTGACGTCACTGAGCTCATCACATGACCCATTACCATGGTGATGGATCATGTGATGTATCATGTGATGAGCACAGTGATGTCACCACAGGTCCTTTGACAGGTCATGAAGAAAGAACAGAAGACGATCAATTGGAGGAGGTGAGTTAATTATTTTTTTATTTTTTAACCCTCATTGGCACTGCCCACTGCGCCACCAATGTTTATTATATTGATGGGGGGGGCACTGCGCCACCAATGTTTATTATATTGAGGGGGGGCGCACTGCGCCACCAATGTTTATTATATTGAGGGGGGGCGCACTGCGCCACCAATGTTTATTATATTGAGGGGGGGCGCACTGCGCCACCAATGTTTATTATATTGAGGGGGGGGCGCACTGCGCCACCAATGTTTATTATATTGAGGGGGGCGCACTGCGCCACCAATGTTTATTATATTGAGGGGGGGCGCACTGCGCCAATGTTTATTATACTGGGGTGTTGGGGGGGCGCACTGTGCCACCAATGTTTATTATACTGGGGTGTTGGGGGGGCGCACTGCGCCACCAATGTTTATTATATTGAGGGGGGGCGCACTGCGCAAATGTTTATTATACTGGGGTGTTGGGGGGGCGCACTGCGCCACCAATGTTTATTATACTGGGGTGTTGGGGGGCGCACTGCGCCACCAATGTTTATTATACTGGGGTGTTGGGGGGCGCACTGCGCCACTAATGTTTATTATACTGGGGTGTTGGGGGGCGCACTGAGCCACCAATGTTTATTATACTGGGGTGTTGGGGGACGCACTGTGCCACCAATGTTTATTATATTGGGGGGGCGCACTGCGCACAACGATGGGTTAGGGAAATTTCACAGCAGAGTGCGCATGCGCTGGGAGCCTCGCCGGCGGTTAGGGTAGGGAATAATTATGGGCCAGTGCGCAGGCGCAGTGATCGGATGGATGTTCTCAGCAGGACACCGGCCGACACTGCGCATGCGCTGGGAGCCTCACCAGCGGTTAGGGTAGGGAAAAAGCACTGGCCCGTACGTAATTTTTCCCTTCCCTAACCGCTGGTGAGGCTCCCGGTGCATGCGCAGTGTCGGCCGGTGTTCAGCTGAGAACATCCATCCGATCACTGCGCCTGCGCACTGGCCCATAGTTTTTCCCTACCCTAACCGCCGGCGAGACTCCTGGCCCATGCGCACTCTGCTGTGAAACTTCCCTAACCTGACGTTGTGCGCCTGCGCGGTGCTGCACACCTCCTCACGTCATGTCCGGTGCGACCGGAAGTGACGAGGGTAGGGAAATCTCACGAAGTAGGGAAGTATGACATTACACCGGCCTTTGGGGTGTGTGGGCTGGTAACTACTTGGTTGGATAGTCAGCCAGCCTATGCCATGATGCCAGCAATAAGCAGTGTTTTTTTTTTTGGGGGGGGGGGGCGCCACAAGGTTAGCTCGCACAGGGCGCCTGGACACCTAAGGCCGGCCCTGTGGGTGATGCAGCGTCACTGATGTCCTCCTCAACCGTCTCTGGGTCAGAAGCCTGACTGCTCGCCACACCAGCTCCCACGCCAATCTCCTCATCACTACTTGCCCGCGTAGTGGAGGAAGCGACGGATGTCTCCTCCACATCTTGGCTTGCCAGTAGCTGCTGACTGTGTTCTAGTAGCTCATCCTCACTGTATAGTGGAGCTGAGCTCACAGCATACAATACTTCTCTGGTTGATGGAACAGAAAAGCTTCTGCGACCTCTGCCTGCACCAGAAACATTGAGGCCTCTGCCACTTCTTTGTCTGACATACTGTTAGATCAAATAAAAAAAAAAAAGGTAATGAAAACACCCCAAAAAAGTCTGTAATTTTCTCACTTCACCACACAACAGCTAATAAGCCCTTTTTTCACACTAATACACACAAAAAAGGGCTTTAGAATATATAACTGTACCACTGAACAGTAAATATATTTTTATTTTTCCACTTATACACGCCACAAAAGGCTTTAGAACATATAGCTACAGTTAAGCAGAAACCTGGATGTTCGGGTTCGATGGGTTCCGCCGAACTTCACAAAAAAGTTCGAGTTCGGGACCCGAACTTGACCCCGAACCCCATTGAAGTCAATGGGGAACTGAACTTCTGAGCACTAAAATGGCTGTAAAAAAGTAATGGAAAGGGCTAGAGGGCTGCAAATGGCATCAAAATGTGGTTAAGAGCATGGCAAGTGCTCTGCAAACAAATGTGGATAGGGAAATTACTTAAAATAACATAAAATACGTAAAAATAAAATATAATAATCTTGATCTAGGAGGACGAGGTCCATATGGAGTAGGAAGTGAAGGAGGCGGTGGATGTGGCGGTGTAGGTGGAAGCGGCGGTGAAGGATGAGAAGGTAGCCTACATTGCTTTTTGGTTTTATTTTTCATTTTTTGAATTAGGGTACACTCCAAAACATTGGGAAATATAACCTGTTATAATCCCCTCCAGCCGTGCTAAACAAACGTTCAGACAATACACTGGCTGCAGGGCAAGCCAGCACCTCCAAGGCGTAAAGGGCAAGCTCAGGCCATATGCCCAATTTGTAGACCCAGAAGTTGAAGGGGGCTTTCAACTTTCGATGTTCTTTTCCGCGCCGACCATGTTTATTATGGTTAGCGGCGAATCAGGGTTCCACACCGGAGAGAGAGCGTGCGAAAGGGATACCACATCCAAGGGAGGTCAATGTATGAAATTAAATGTGATCGAGCGGAAATGTGGGAGAAGTTATCAAAGTGGAAGGATCGAATAAAAGGAGGGGGCGCACGGCTATTGCCCACTCCTGACTCGGGGAGGTAGTGATAATAAATAACAATACAGCATCTTAAGATGCCCTGTTATTGGAATGATTAATAAAAAATTATAGGGAATGTCACTGGGGTAATTTAAATTTTTCAACGTTAGAAAGGAGAGGCCCTGCTGCCGCTTTGTTAACTCTAGATAACTTCTGCCTGATCGCACGTCCCCGTGACATCCACGATCCAATTGGATATCTTCTCTATCAACTTTCGATGTTCTTTTCTGCGCCTACCATGTTGATCACGGTTAGTGGCGAATCAGTGTTCCACGCTGAAGAGGGAGCGTGAGAAAGGGAGATCACATCCAATGTAGGTCAATGGCTGCAATGTGATTGAGCGGAAATGTGGGAAAAGTTATTAAAGCAGAAGGATCGAATGAAAGGGCCAATTAAAGACTAATTTTTCAAAGTTAAGTGCAGAGCAGGGGGTTTTCATCGCCAGTAATGGGTTAATGTCACCCACCAATGGAACAGATGATTTTTTTAAATTTCGGTCCCTGTCACCTAAGCAGAGCAGGGGTTTATTCACGACAAAAATGGTAAAATGTCACCCAAGAATGTAACAGAAAAATTTGAGAAATTTATTAACCTGTCTACTAAGTAGACCAGGGGTATATCACAGCCAAAAATTGGTGAATTTCACCCAACAATGCAACATAAAAATTTGTGAAATGTATTAACATGTCTAATACGTAGAGCAGGGGTATATAACAGCCAAAAATTGGTGAATGCCACCCAACTATGTAACTGAAAATTTAGTGAAATTTATTACCCTGTCAACTAGGTAGAGCAGGGGTATATCACAGCCAAAAATTGGTGAATTTCACACCAAAAATGTAACAGACAATTTAGTGAAATTTGTTTACCTGTCTACTAGGTAGAGCAATGGTATATCAAAGCCAAAAATTGGTGAATTTCACACGAAAATGTAACAGACAAATTAGTGAAATTACATAAAATAAAATAAAATACGTACAAATAAAAAAAAATATGTATGAAGTGGAGGTCCATATAGAGTAGGAGGTTGAGGAGGCGGTGGACGTAGCAGTGTAGATGGAAGTGGCGGTGGAGGAGGACGAGGTAGCCAACACTGGTTTTTGGTTTTAATTATTATTTTATTTTTTTTCAATTAGGGTACAGCCTAAAAGAGTGGGAAATATCAAAAATGCAACAATGAGCAATTGCGCTGTAGTATAACAATATCTGGGTAAGGCGGTATACATGTCTATTCTGCACAAGGTACGGACAAGTCCTGTGGGATCCATGCCTGGTTCATTTTAATGAACGTGAGCTTGTCCACATTGGCTGTGGACAGGCGGCTGCGCTTGTCTGTGATAACGCCCCCCTGTTGTGCTAAACACACGTTCAGATAATACACTGGCTGCAGGGCAGGCCAGCACCTCCAAGGCGTAAAGGGCAAGCTCAGGCCATGTGCCTAATTTGGAGACCCAGAAGTTAAAGGGGCAGACCAGTCATTCAGTACGTGTAGGCGTGTGCACACATACTGCTCCACCATGTTGCTGAAATGCTGCCTCCTGCTAAGGCGTTCCATATCAGCTGGTGGTGCTGGTTGTTGTGATGTGCTGCTAAAGCTTTTCCACATTTCGGCCATGCTAACTCTGCCTTCTGAGGTGCTGGTGGTGCCCCAGCTGCGTTAGTGACCTCTTCCTCCTCCTCTGCCTTCGCCTTGTGCTTCCACTGTGGCACCGCTGTAGGTGGGAATTCCACCAGCAGCGCGTCTATCAGCGTGCGCTCGTTCTCGCACATCTTACGATAACGCTCCAGTGACGGAATTAAGGACAGTACGTTGTCCTTGTAACGGAAATCCATCAGCGTGGCCACCCAGTAATCAGCACAAGTTAGAATGTGGGCAACTCGGCGGTCGTTGCGGAGACACTGCAGCATGTAATCGCTCATGTGTGCCAGGCTGCCCAGAGACAATGACAAGCTGTCCCCTGTGGGAGGTGTATCATCTGTATCCTCTGTATCCCGCCAGCCACGCACCAATAATGGCCATGAGCTGGTCTGGGTGCCACCCTGCAGTGAACACGGTTCCTCCTCCTCCATCTCCTCATCCTCCACCTCATCATCCTCCAGAACTGTGCCCTGGCTGGACAATTGTGTACCTTGGGTTTGTGGGTGCAGGAACCCACCCTCGGAGCCACTTGTGAATGACTGGCCGGAAACTCTATGAAATGATCCCTCGTCCTCCTTCTCCTCCTCCTGTGCCACATCCTCTTCCATCATCGCCCGAAGCGTTTTTTTTCAAGGAGCCATAGAAGTGGGATAGTAATGCTGAGAACGGCTTTATCGGCACTGGCCATATTGGTGGAGTACTCGAAACAGCGCAACAAGGAACACAGGTCTCGCATGGAGGCCCAGTCATTGGTGGTGAAGTGGTGCTGTTCCGCAGAGCGACTCACCCGTGCGTGCTGCAGCTGAAACTCCGCTATCGCCTGCTGCTGCTCGCACAGTCTGACCAGCATGAGCAAGGTGGAGTTCCACCTTGTGGGCACGTCGCATATGAGGCGGTGAGCGGGAAGGCCGAAGTTACGCTGCAGCACTGAGCATCAGCATGGTGAGAACGCCAAAAGCACGCACAGACGGCCCGCACTTTCTGCAGCAGCTCTGACATATCTGGGTAATTTTTAAGGAACCTTTGCACCACCAAATTCAGCACATGCGCCAGGCAAGGGATGTGCGTCAAACCGGCTAGTCCCAGAGCTGCTACGAGATTTCGCCCATTATCGCACACCACCAGGCCAGGCTTGAGGCTCACTGGCACCAACCACTCATCGGTCTGTTGTTCCATGCCCGTCCTCAGCTCCTGCGCGGTGTGGGGTTTGTCCCCCAAACAGATACGTTTTAAAACAGCCTGCTGTCGTTTACCCCTGACTGTGCTGAAGTTAGTGGTGAAGGTGTTACGCTGACCGGATGAGGAGGCGGTATAGGATGAGGAAGCAGAGTAGGAGGAGGAAGCAACAGGAGGCAAACTGAAGCGCCCTGCAATTCTCGGTGGTGGAAGGATATGCGCCAAACTGCTATCCGCCTCAGGCCCAGCCACCACTGCATTTACCCAGTGTGCTGTTAGGGAGATATAACGTCACTGACCGTGCTTACTGGTCCACGTATACGTAATTAGGTGGACCTTGCCACTTGGTTGTGCAGGGAAGGGATGGCTCACCTGGAAAAGTAATGGTGGCTGGGCACGACGTACTGTGGGACAGCCACCGCCATAATGCTTTTAAAACTATCTGTCTCCACCAGATGGAATGACAGCATTTCAAAGGCCAGTAATTTTGAAATGCTTGCATTCAGGGCCTGGGATCGCGGGTGGGTAGGGGGTTACTTCCTCTTCCACTCCAGTGTTTGGGAGATGGATGGATAGCTGAACGCTTCCGTGGGACATTGTGGAGATGCTTGGTGACCCAGGTGGTAGTGTTGCTGGCAGATTCTCTGTTTGCGGGGTGGCAAGTGCCACTGTTACCATAGAGGTGGATGAAGAGGCCGAGACTGCAGCAGAAGAGGAACCAGGAGGAGCCAGAGACCTTTCTTGGCTTTTGAGGTATCTACTCCACTGCAGCTCGTGCTTTGCACTTAGATGCCTGGTCATGCAGGCTGTGCTCAACTTTAGAACGTTTATGCTTCGCTTCAGGCTCTGATTGCACAGCATGCAAACCACTCGTGTCTTGTCGTCAGCACATTGTCTAAAGAACTGCCACGCCAGGGAACTCCTTGGAGCTGGCTTTGGTGTGCTCGGTCCCTTGCTGCGTTGTGCAGTAGAAGGCGTATTGTCTAGGGAACGGCTGCTCCGCTTTTGCACCCTGATCCCTCTTCTGCTGTGTTGGTGGCTCTGTGCGACCACTGCCTCTTCCTGCGAACTACACAGGTCACTCGCATGACCTTGATTCCATGTGGGGTCGAGGACCTCATCGTTCTCCACATCATCTTCCACCCAGTCTTCACCCCTGCCCTCCTTGTCTGTCTGCACACTGCAGAAAGCCACAGCAGTTGGCACCTGTTTTTCATCATCATTCGAGACGTGCTGTGGGGGTCCTTCCATGTACTCATCTTGAAACATAACTGGTTGGGCATCGGTGCACTCAATCTCTTCCACTTCTGGGGCAGGGCTAGGTGGATGGCCCTGGGAAACCCTGCTAGCAGAGTCATCAAAAAGCAGAAGAGACTGCTGTATGACTTGGGGCTCAGACTGCTTGGCTGATTTGCAAGGGGGTGAGGTGAAAGACTTATGGACATCGGCTGCAGGTGCCAACTCTGATCTTTCAGCAGGAGACTGGGTGGGAGACAATGTGAAGGAACTGGAGGCACTGTCAGCAACCCAATCTACTATCGCCTGTACTTGTTCTGGTCTCACCATTCGTAGAGCTGCATTAGGCCCGACCAAATAACGCTGAAGGTTCTGTCGCCTACTCACACCTGAGGAAGGTGTTTCACTTATGCGTGTAGCTGGCACAGATCAACCACGTCCTCTCCCTACAACAGGAGCTCCACTAGCAGCACCACGACCGGGGCCACGTCCCTTATTCAACGCTCTCCTCATTCTCCGCAAATTTTTAATAACCGAATAGAACACCAGTATCTAACGCATGTATTTCACATTGACAAATGCAGCCAAGGATGCAAATTTAGTATTTTGCCCAAAATGGGTGTTTTTTTTATAACATAATAGAACAACAGTATCTAACGCGTGTATTTCACACTGACAGATGCAGCAAAGGCTGCAAATTTAGTATTTTGCCCAAAATGGGTGTTTTTTTTTAAATTCAGAATATTATTGCACTATTTCTAGCTTGTATGTCACACTAACAAATGCAGCATAGGCCCCAGATATAGGACATTGCCAAAAATGTGTGTGTGTTTTTTTAACCCAGAATATTATTGCAGTATTTCAAGCTTGTATCTCACACTGACAAATGCTGCAAAGGCACCAGATATAGGGTATTGCCAAAAATGGGTGTTTTTTTAAACCCAGGATATTATTACAGTATTTCAAGCTTGTATCTCACACTGACAGATGCAGCCAAGGCCGCAAATTTACTATTTGGCCCAAAATGGGTGTTTCTTTAAACCCAGAATATTATTGCAGTATTTCTAACTTGTATGTCACACTAACAAATGCAGCATGTAGGATATTGCCAAAAATGGGTGTTTATTTAAACCCAGAATATTATTGCAGAATTTCAAGCTTATTTCACACTGATAGATGCAGCCAAGGCCGAAAATTTTGTATTTGGCCCAAAATGGGTGTTTTGTTAATAACAGAATTAAACACCGGTATCTAAAATGTGTATTTCACAGATGCAGCAAGGGCTGTAAAATTTAGTATTTTGCCCAAATATGTGTTTTTTTAATAACAGAATATGACAGCAGTATATAACGCTTGTATTTCACACTGACAGATGCAGCAAGGGCTGTAAAATTTAGTATTTTGCCCAAAAAGGGTGTTTTTTTAAAACCCAGAAAATTATTGCAGTATTTCAAGCTTAAATTGCACACTGACAAATGCTGCATTGGCCCCTTATGGAGGGTATTGCCAAAAATGGTTGCTTTTTAAACCCAGAATATAATTGCAGTATTTCAAGCTTGTATCTCACACTCACAGATGCAGCCAAGGCCGCAATTTTAGTATTTGGCCCAAAATGGGTGTTTTGTTAATAACAGAATAGAACACCAGTATCTAACGCGTGTATTTCACACTGACAGATGCAGAAAAGGCTGTAAAATTTAGTATTTTGCCCAAAAAGGGAGTTTTTTTAAAACCCAGAAAATTATTGCAGTATTTCAAGCTTAAATTGCACACTGACAAATGCTGCATTGGCCCCTTATGGAGGGTATTGCCAAAAATGGGTGATTTTTAAACCCAGAATATTGTTGCAGTATTTCAAGCTTGTATCTCACACTCACAGATGCAGCCAAGGCCGCAATTTTAGTATTTGGCCCAAAATGGGTGTTTTATTAATAACAGAATAGAACACCAGTATCTAACGCGTGTATTTCACACTGACAGATGCAGAAAAGGCTGTTAAATTTAGTATTTTGCCCAAAAAGGGTGTTTTATTAAAACCCTGAAAATTATTATTTTTCTGTGTCACTGGGCTCAGGGCAGCCTTTCAAAAAGCGCCATTAACTCGCCGAACACCAAACCTGAACTTTTACTGAAAAGTTCGGGTTTGGGTCCGAGGTCCAAAAATCCTAAAGTTTGGGTTCGCTCAACCCTACATATAACTGCTCCTCTGAAAGGCAAATACATTTTTATTTTGCCACTTATACACGCCACAAAAGGCTTTAGAACATGTAACTGTACTGCTGAACGGCAAATATATTTAACTTTTGCCACTAATACACGCCACTAAAGGCTGTAGAACATATAACTGCACCGCTGAACTGCAAATATATATTTCCTTTGCCAATATTACACAACAAAAAGGGCTTTAGAACATATAACTGCACCACTGAATGGTAAATATACTTTTCTTTTGCCACTAATACACGACAAAGTGCCGTAATTTAGCCCTTCACCACACAACGGCTAATAAGCCCTTTTTTCCCACTAATACAAGCCAAAAAATGCTTTCGAACATATAACTTCACTGCACAAGGGCAAATAAGACGTAGAAATATTTCCTTGTAATAAACCCTGTTAATGGCTGTAATACCCCAATAACAAGAACGGTTTGCTGGAATTATAGAGCTGTATAATGGCAATTTGGGTTCCCAGTCAGTGCAGCAAGGTGTAATAGAATTGTTCCTATTACCCAGGCTGTAACCTCCCCTACTGAACCCTGTTCAACATAAATGTTGTGGAATGATTCCTCCCTATCCTTTCCCTACACCTTGAATAATTTTTCCCTGCACTTGTAAATTGTTTTTTTAGCACAATGAAGATTTTTCTAGCACTGTCCCTAACGCCTGCTAACGTCTCTCTCTGCACTACGTACACTGGAAAATGGCAAAATCCAATGGCATAGCTGCTGATTGGCTGCATGCATGGCATTATGGGTGATCCCGCCTTCCCAGAGTTCCTTGCTCCATGTCCTCATATGTGCAGCAGCTTTTAGGAAAAAATGTGATTCGTTACCACGATGCATGAGGAAATTCATATTCGGTACAAATCGAATTTTTCCTGAAATTCAAATCGAATTCCACTTCGTCAATTTCGATTCTCTCATCTCTACAAATAATGTCAAAATGACATGTAGGTATAGGGAAATGCATGATTGACAGTGTTTACAAACAGCCTTTTTAAAAACACACTGTGCTGTCATAGTGTCACGGCTGTAAGTGAGCAACTAGAGCATACACAGAAAATAGAGCCACTGACCGGACCCAAACTAGGGAGGATAAAGGGTGACCCCTGTCAGACCCTCAAAGCTTTCCCTATGCTGCTAAGCACATACCCGGATCCTAATGGTGGAACGAGGCATGCCCGCATACCTAAGACTGATGACCACTGTAACCCCTACAATAGTGGAAGGGGCACGGCCACCGGTGCCCTGCTCAGTATATGGAGGGAACCGTGGTCGCCTCGGATCCGGTCAGAAAACAAACAGATACACTACAATGTCTGCACACTTAGCTGAAGGTGCTGCGGCAGCAGAGAAGATGGATCCAAAGACAGGTGGCAATATCCGGAGTACTTGCTGCAGCAGAACAAAGGTCCAGTGAAAAGATAGCATACAAGTGAAGATACTCAAGCAAGAGCTACAACTCAAATGAGAAATATAATCCACACTCTACAAAAGGAGGAGGGGTGATTTAAAGGCAGAGAAATCAAACATAGGAGGAACAGCTGGAAGGAAGGAAACAGAAAGTAATGACCTCATCCCAGGGGCGGAGAAACAGAGCAGTGAGAACTCCTCCAAGCTCTGGTAGTGACATCATCACAGGGGTGGAGAAACAGAGCTGTGAGACCGTCTCAAAGCTCTGGCAGTGACACATAGTTATGCTTTTTAAAATTAAAAACATTCCAAAACTTGTCCCTTATTGGGGACAGATGGTGTTTAAACACAGACAGTGTTATAGGAAAAACAACAGTGTCTTGTTCTGAACAAGTTTTTCAAAAACTGTGTCTTATCGGGAGCAGATACCTGCCTGTGTTTATGCACACACACAGTAGTGTCCAAAGAGCAACCCAAGACTCATGCTCTAAAATTACAAACTAAGCTCAGAATGGTGTCTCTGGTTTTTTGATCAAGTCAAGAGCCTGTGTCAAAATCCTACCCCTGTCTGTCTGGGCCCCTGTGAGCCTACCCTTTCCCACTATCCCTCCCAGGGTCATATGATTCTCCACCTTCATTCTACCTGCCAATTTCCTGGTCATTTTTAGTCCAAAGCAAATTAAGTTTGGATTTGTTTGGCACCAGAATTTTTTATGAATTTTGTAACAATTTGTTCATAATTGATTTGTTCATCCAATTTATAGCTTATATATTTTATACAAATAACCACATTGTAATAATTTACTTTGTGATCTCAAATTTAGATGAACAAAAGACTACTTGTTTGTAAGTTATGTGACCTGGTGCTGTCAAATTTACCTGAGACAGATTTGCAGTCATCTCAGGAGGTCCATTGATATAAGCGGCTTTAATGCACGAGTGCCATACACATTTTTCATAATGAACTTCTTGGACAATCAGCTGCTCCTCTTAGGATACATCTAGGGCTTACATTTTGTAAGCACTAGATTTATCCTGCTTTATATACATCCCACATGTAAAGATACAGCTCACAGTCACTTTCATACGATAAGTATTTGGTCATCAAAATTTGCGAGCCAAAACGAGGAGAGGAACTTACAGAGAAAAAGTATCATGGAAATATTTGAACCTCTTCTGTGTAATTCACTCCTAGTTTTAGCTTACAAATAATGAATAACTAAAGGGGGGGAAACAAAAGGCAAGAATGTGTATTTCTCACTACCAGTTATGTAAGGTAAAACAACCACTCCATAAACATATAATGTGCTGTATTATTTAAATATGTAGCACAGTGAGTTTCAGCTGTGGTATTTCAAAATAAACGTTCCTGACTCACATATTGGTTGGCATGATGTTACTTTCTTTCTATTTAATGTCAGACCTCATTCTAAAAGGGGTTTATCTGGTCAGAAAGCAAAGGGTGTGAGAGTAGTCAGAGACCAGTGAAAGATGTGATTGTTTGATTGTCATCCACTACCCAGCCACCTGGTTAGTGTGATCCTAGTGACTGGACATATATAATGGGACACCTCAAACTGAAATGCCCCTTTACTTACTTAAGGTCATGAACTAGAAGACTTAAAAAATAGGTATTGTGACCTTATGTTTCTCTGTTCATTAGGAAATATTCTCCCTTTCTACAAACAACAAAGGCTGTGTGTAATTTGCTCATCTTCTCGTGTTTGTTGTAATGGATATTACAAAGTGCCATAGTATGCTGTATAGAGAATAAATCCTTTCTCGGTCTGTGATTTATTTTAACAGCATTGATTACCTGTAGAGATGAGCGAATGGAACTTTATGAAGTGGATTTTGATCCGAATTTCAGGAAAAATTCAATTCGCACCGAATCCGAATTTCCTCACGCTTCGTGGTAACGAATCGCATTTTTTCCAAAAATGGATGCTGCACATGTTAGGACATGGAACAAAGAACTCTGGGAATGAGGGATCACCCACAATGCCATGCATGCAGCCAATCAGCAGCCAGCCTAAATGATGTTTCGGCCCTATAAATAGCCTCAGCCATTTTGGATTCTGCTATTTTCCAGTGTGCTTAGTGCAGGGAGAGACATCAGCAGGTACTAGGGACAGTGCTAGAAAAGACTTCATTGTGCTGAAAAAACTATTTACAAGTACAGGGAATAATTAGTCAAGGTGTAGGGAAAGGATAGGAAGGCATCATCTACACTATAAAAGGAGAACAGGGTCCAATGGGCGAGTGTACAGCCTGGGTACTAGGAGCGATTCTAACCTGCTGCACTAACTGGGGATCCATATTGGTGTTATATTGCTGCTTTTAGGTTGTTTGCACTATATAATACATCACTAATTCCAGAATACATTGCTTGTGTTTGGGGTGCAAGTTCTGTGTGATACAGCCATTTACGGGGTGTATTAATAGGAAAGATACCTACGTCCCATTATATCAAAATTAGCGTTCAGCAGTGAAGTTACATTGTACTAAAGCCATTTACATGGTATATAAAAAGGAAATATGCGTACATTCCATTAGCCATTCTGCTGTGAATTGTAATTGCTACATTTCTTTTTTTGGGGTGAAGTTATAGGAATGATAATACATCTTAATTGACCTTCTGCTGTGAATTGTGATTGTTATATATAATTTTTTTTGGGAAGGGGTTCATTAACTCAGAAAAAAAAAAATATATGTCTTAAACGCTGTTCAGCGGTGAAGTAATATTGTACTACAGCCTTTTTTGGGGGTATTATTTTAATTTAATTATTTTATTATACAGTATGTCAGACAGACACGTGACAGGCCCTTCAAAGGGAACGGGCAGTGGCCAAAATGTTTCTGCTAGTAATTTTTTGATGGGAAATGACATAGGTGTCTCCAAAAAGATAATAAGACGATGTGCAAGAGGCATTATTGTGGAAAAAAACATTTCCCAGCTTTTATTTACATTTGAGCAAAAAGTGTCCAGTCCAAAATTATTCATACCCTTCACAAACTGTCACAGTCTGTGGGAAAATCAAAAGTTCTATACCATTCCAAATAGTCCAAGCTGTTCTAAAGCATCCTAATTACCCTGATTAATTGGGAACAGCTGTTTTAATCAACTCAACAGGTGAAAAACAGCAGCTCTCTGCAGTTGGTTTGTGGACTTACTGGTTGAATAAAAGTAACTTTAAGTCAAAATTTGCCTGGGGTATGAATAATTATGGGCAGCACTGTACATATGGAAATGAATGCCCCCACAATTTAAATGCCCCCCCCTTGCCAAAGTCTTATCCTGGCCCTTTGCCTCCAGTCCTACTGTTAAAGACATATACTAACGAGCAAAAGCGTAACAATGTTTTCAACTTTTGAATTTCAAGGCTCCATATTTCACCATACACTACAGCTTCGAACATGAGACTCATCATTTTATAGACAATCTTCTTGGCTATTTTAAACATAAATTGGACTTGCAACTATTTAGGATATGATTAGTTATGCAGATTCTTATCATGTATCTGCATTGTTTTGCTCCTGGTGGTGGAACAATCTTTTTCTTCTTGTATACTACAAATTTCAGCCTGTTCTCACATTCCCTAATAGCTCAGTGTGTTATTAGGTTGATGCCCAAGTGAAAGATCGCTGGTCCGAATTCAGGAGCAGCCATTAAGAAGATTTCCCAAGAAAAGAGAAACAGCATAATCTAGCTCATCGATAGTGGTATCTCGACCAAGAAAATTCCCAAATTGTATCACATGAGTGCCATGACAGTTGGAAGAACACAAAATGAAGTCTAGTTTAAAGAATATAGTGGCTCACTCTCTAGGTGGCAAAGGACAGGTGCTCTTGCTCAATAGAGATTTCACCCAATCACATAATAATGTAATATACATTTTCAAAATAGCAGGCACTCACCATCTGGTTATATTCAGTAATCAATGGTTGATGTGGACATTATGTGATTTATTATCACAAAGCAATAAAAGTAATTTAAAAAACAGTAGTTTAAAAAAACTGTAGTTTAAAAACAATCCTGAAATAAAGTTTCTACCAAAAAAATAAAGACAATATAAAATATACAGGGTGGGCCATTTATATGGATACACCTTAATAAAATGGGAATGGTTGGTGATATTAACTTCCTGTTTGTGACACATTAGTATATGTGAGGGGGGAAACTTTTCAAGATGGGTGGTGACCATGGCGGCCATTTTGAAGTTGGCCATTTTGAATCCAACTTTTGTTTTTTCAATAGGAAGATGGTATGTGACACATCAAACTTATTGGGAATTTCACAAGAAAAACAATGGTTTTAACGTAACTTTATTCTTTCATGAGTTATTTACAAGTTTCTGACCACTTATAAAATGTGTTCAATGTGCTGCCCATTGTGTTGGATTGTCAATGCAACCCTCTTCTCCCACTCTTCACACACTGATAGCAACAACGCAGGAGAAATGCTAGCACAGGCTTCCAGTATCCATAGTTTCAGGTGCTGCACATCTCGTATCTTCACAGCATAGACAATTGCCTTCAGATGACCCCAAAGATAAAATTCTAAGGGGGTCAGATCGGGAGACCTTGGGGGCCATTCAACTGGCCCACGACGACCAATCCACTTTCCAGGAAACTGTTCATCTAGGAATGCTCGGACCTGACACCCATAATGTGGTGATGCACCATCTTGCTGGAAAAACTCAGGGAACGTGCCAGCTTCAGTGCATAAAGAGGGAAACACATCATCATGTAGCAATTTCGCATATCCAGTGACCCCCTTAGACTTTTATCTTTGGGGTCATCTGAAGGCAATTGTCTATGCTGTGAAGATACGAGATGTGCAGCACCTGAAACTACATATACTGGAAGCCTGTGCTAGCATTTCTCCTGTGGTTTTGCTATCAGTGTGTGAAGAGTGGGAGAAGAGGGTTGCATTGACAATCCAACACAATGGGAAGCACATTGAACATATTTTATAAGTGGTCAGAAACTTGTAAATAACTCATAAAAGAATAAAGTTACGTTAAAACCAAGCACACCATTGTTTTTCTTGTGAAATTCCCAATAAGTTTGATGTGTCACATGACCTTCTTCCTATTGAAAAAACAAAAGTTGGATTCAAAATGGCCAACTTCAAAATGGCCGCCATGGTCACCACCCATCTTGAAAAGTTTCATCCCTCACATATACTAATGTGCCACAAACAGGAAGTTAATATCACCAACCATTCCCATTTTATTAAGGTGTATCCATATAAATGGCCCACCCTGTACAATTGGTTAGTAACATTAATATTGTAGCAGCAGTTGTGAATAGCAGCAATATTTGTTTATAGCAGCAATGTTTGTAGCAGCAGTTATTAGTAGCAGCAATATTAGAGCAGCAGTTGTTGATAGCAGCAGTTGTCGTTGATAGCAGCAATTGTCAGTGACAGTACAGTCGTGGCCAAAAGTTTTGAGAATGACATAAATATTGGAAATTGGAAAAGTTGCTGCTTAAGTTTTTATAATAGCAATTTGCATATACTCCAGAATGTTATGAAGTGATCAGATGAATTGCATAGTCCTTCTTTGCCATGAAAATTAACTTAATCCCAAAAAAAACTTTCCACTGCATTTCATTGCTGTCATTAAAGGACCTGCTGAGATCATTTCAGTAATCGTCTTGTTAACTCAGGTGAGAATCTTGACGAGCACAAGGCTGGAGATCATTATGTCAGGCTGATTGGGTTAAAATGGCAGACTTGACATGTTAAAAGGAGGGTGATGCTTGAAATCATTGTTCTTCCATTGTTAACCATGGTGACCTGCAAAGAAACGCGTGCAGCCATCATTGCGTTGCATAAAAATGGCTTCACAGGCAAGGATATTGTGGCTACTAAGATTGCACCTCAATCAACAATTTATAGGATCATCAAGAACTTCAAGGAAAGAGGTTAAATTCTTGTTAAGAAGGCTTCAGAGCGTCCAAGAAAGTCCAGCAAGCACCAGGATTGTCTCCTAAAGAGGATTCAGCTGCGGGATCGGAGTGCCACCAGTGCAGAGCTTGCTCAGGAATGGCAGCAGGCAGGTGTGAGCACATCTGCACGCACAGTGAGGCGAAGACTTTTGGAAGATGGCCTGGTGTCAAGAAGGGCAGCAAAGAAGCCACTTCTCTCCAAAAAAAACATCAGGGACAGATTGATCTTCTGCAGAAAGTATGGTGAATGGACTGCTGAGGACTGGGGCAAAGTCATATTCTCCAATGAAGCCTGTTTCCGATTGTTTGGGGCATCTGGAAAAAAGCTTGTCAGGAGAAGAAAAGGTGAGCGCTACCATCAGTCCTGTGTCATGCCAACAGTAAAGCATCCTGAGACCATTCATGTGTGGGTTTGCTTCTCATCCAAGGGAGTGGGCTCACTCACAATTTTGCCCAAAAACACAGCCATGAATAAAGAATGGTACCAAAACACCCTCCAACAGCAACTTCTTCCAACAATCCAGCAACAGTTTAGTGAAGAACAATGCATTTTCCAGCATGGAGCACCGTGCCATAAGGCAAAAGTGATAACTAAGTGGCTCGGGGACCAAAACGTTGACATTTTGGGTCCATGGCCTGGAAACTCCCCAGATCTTAATCCCATTGAGAACTTGTGGTCAATCCTCAAGAGGCGGGTGGACAAACAAAAACCCACTAATTCTGACAAACTCCAAGAAGTGATTATGAAAGAATGGGTTGCTATCAGTCAGGAATTGGCCCAGAAGTTGATTGAGAGCATGCCCAGTCGAATTGCAGAGGTCCTGAAAAAGAAGGGCCAACACTGCAAATACTGACTCTTTGCAAAAAAGTCATGTAATTGTCGATAAAAGCCTTTGAAACGTATGAAGTGCGTGTAATTATATTTCACTACATCACAGAAACAACTGAAACAAAGATCTAAAAGCAGTTTAGCAGCAAACTTTGTGAAAACTAAAATTTGTGTCATTCTCAAAACTTTTGGCCACGACTGTAATTGTCAATAGCAACAGCCATCAATAATACTGATTGTTAGTGGTAGTAATTGGCTATGATGTTCAACAACAGTAGAAGTAAATGTAGATATATTGATATATTTAGGTGTAGAAATTTGGAAGGGTGCCCTCCACCAAGGGGAGATCGGTGTGCTGGTAAAACTCTATACAGGTATTATACTCTATACAGGCTGTTTTACCAGCACTCCGATCTCCCCTTGGTGGAGGGCACCCTTCCAATTTCTACACCTCAATATATCTACATCTTCTGCAATTTTTGCTTTTTTTTAGAAAAATCGAAGAGGACCCATATGAAAATTTGGAAATAACCACTTAGAAATAGGAATGAGCGAACCCGAACTGTAATTTTGGGGTGTCCGTGACACGGACCCGCACCCGAACATTTTCGTAAAAATCCGGGTTCGGGTTCGGTGTTCGGCGCTTTCTTGGTGCTTTTTGAAAGGCTGCAAAGCAGCCAATCAACAAGCGTCATACTACTTGCCCCAAGAGGCCATCACAGCCTTGACTACTATTGGCATGGCTGTGATTGGCCAGTGCAGCATGTGACCCAGCCTCTATATAAACTTGGGTCACGTAGCGCTGCATGTCACTCTGCTGATACAAGCGTAGGGAGAGGTTGCAGCTGCGACGTTAGGGCGAGATTAGGCAGATTAACTCCTCCAAAAGACTTCATTCAGTGATCGATCTCCAGCTGTGGATCATTGAAGTGCTGATATTCAATTGCTCACTTTTTTTAGGCTGCCCAGAGCGTTTTTATATCACTTTTTTCTGGGGTGATCGGCGGCCATTTTGTGGCTTGTGGTGCGCCAGCACAAGCTACCACCAAGTGCATTTAACCATCAATAGTGTGGTTATTTTTTGGCCATATACTACATCAGGTGCAGACTGAGCCTGTGTCACCCAAGTGCATTTAACCATCAATAGTGTGGTTATTTTTTGCTATATCCTACATCAGGGTCAAGCTTTCATCAAGTGCATTTAACCATCAATAGTGTGGTTATTTTTTGGCCATATACTACATCAGGTGCAGGCTGAGCCTGTGTCACCCAAGTGCATTTAACCATCAATAGTGTGGTTATTTTTTGGCCATATACTACATCAGAGGCAAGTTGAGCCTGTCACCCAGCGCCTAAAAAATAGGCCTGACATTTATATTCCTCCAAATCAGTACTGTTTTAGCTGGTCAAGTTATTTTTAGTAACCGTAAAAGCACAGTTTTTGTTCTGGGTTGAAAAACAATTCCCAAATTGCATTCCCTGGATTTGACCTGCATTCCCTGGATTTTATGTGGCTGTCATGGCCCATTAACAGGTAGGAACAAGAGTTGGGGACCACTCATGAGACGACCTTGACGCGGTGAGTGGCTTACTATGCTTTGGCCAAAATATAAACCAATGTCTCATCCAGCATGGAGGGCAGAGTGCTGGATGTAGTGTGCGATCACATTTGCATTTTCCGTTTATATATGTATTTCGCCATAGTGATCTGCACCTACAGGCAGGTTGTGCTGACCCAACCCCTTATTTTTTTCTTCGTAGTATATATTGGAGGCGTGGCGATCTCCTTGGAGTCATTGCACACCTGACCAGTTAATCTGTCCTTGAGGCTGGTTTTAAAGTCAGTATAAAACTGAGTCTGCTTGTATAGAACCTACCATTAGCCATCTGGCTCCAGGAGAAGTATATGGTGGGTTCAGCATGCATGTTGGTACTTGCATCCCTGGATCCGATGAAAGCTGTAAAGGCACCGGACGGGGTTACAAGCAAAGTGTACTTGGCTTGCATGCTGACCTGCATTCCCTGGATTTTATGTGGCTGTCATGGCCCATTAACAGGTAGGAACAAGAGTTGGGGACCACTCATGAGACGACCTTGACGCGGTGAGTGGCTTACTATGCTTTGGCCAAAATATAAACCAATGTCTCATCCAGCATGGAGGGCAGAGTGCTGGATGTAGTGTGCGATCACATTTGCATTTTCCGTTTATATATGTATTTCGCCATAGTGATCTGCACCTACAGGCAGGTTGTGCTGACCCAACCCCTTATTTTTTTCTTTGTAGTATATATTGGAGGCGTGGCGATCTCCTTGGAGTCATTGCACACCTGACCAGTTAATCTGTCCTTGAGGCTGGTTTTAAAGTCAGTATAAAACTGAGTCTGCTTGTATAGAACCTACCATTAGCCATCTGGCTCCAGGAGAAGTATATGGTGGGTTCAGCATGCATGTTGGTACTTGCATCCCTGGATCCGATGAAAGCTGTAATGGCACCGGACGGGGTTACAAGCAAAGTGTACTTGGCTTGCATGCTGACCTGCATTCCCTGGATTTTATGTGGCTGTCATGGCCCATTAACAGGTAGGAACAAGAGTTGGGGACCACTCATGAGACGACCTTGACGCGGTGAGTGGCTTACTATGCTTTGGCCAAAATATAAATCAATGTCTCATCCAGCATGGAGGGCAGAGTGCTGGATGTAGTGTGCGATCACATTTGCATTTTCCGTTTATATATGTATTTCGCCATAGTGATCTGCACCTACAGGCAGGTTGTGCTGACCCAACCCCTTATTTTTTCTTTGTAGTATATATTGGAGGCGTGGCGATCTCCTTGGAGTCATTGCACACCTGACCAGTTAATCTGTCCTTGAGGCTGGTTTTAAAGTCAGTATAAAACTGAGTCTGCTTGTATAGAACCTACCATTAGCCATCTGGCTCCAGGAGAAGTATATGGTGGGTTCAGCATGCATGTTGGTACTTGCATCCCTGGATCCGATGAAAGCTGTAATGGCACCGGACGGGGTTACAAGCAAAGTGTACTTGGCTTGCATGCTGACCTGCATTCCCTGGATTTTATGTGGCTGTCATGGCCCATTAACAGGTAGGAACAAGAGTTGGGGACCACTCATGAGACGACCTTGACGCGGTGAGTGGCTTACTATGCTTTGGCCAAAATATAAACCAATGTCTCATCCAGCATGGAGGGCAGAGTGCTGGATGTAGTGTGCGATCACATTTGCATTTTCCGTTTATATATGTATTTCGCCATAGTGATCTGCACCTACAGGCAGGTTGTGCTGACCCAACCCCTTATTTTTTTCTTTGTAGTATATATTGGAGGCGTGGCGATCTCCTTGGAGTCATTGCACACCTGACCAGTTAATCTGTCCTTGAGGCTGGTTTTAAAGTCAGTATAAAACTGAGTCTGCTTGTATAGAACCTACCATTAGCCATCTGGCTCCAGGAGAAGTATATGGTGGGTTCAGCATGCATGTTGGTACTTGCATCCCTGGATCCGATGAAAGCTGTAATGGCACCGGACGGGGTTACAAGCAAAGTGTACTTGGCTTGCATGCTGACCTGCATTCCCTGGATTTTATGTGGCTGTCATGGCCCATTAACAGGTAGGAACAAGAGTTGGGGACCACTCATGAGACGACCTTGACGCGGTGAGTGGCTTACTATGCTTTGGCCAAAATATAAACCAATATCTCATCCAGCATGGAGGGCAGAGTGCTGGATGTAGTGTGCGATCACATTTGCATTTTCCGTTTATATATGTATTTCGCCATAGTGATCTGCACCTACAGGCAGGTTGTGCTGACCCAACCCCTTATTTTTTTCTTTGTAGTATATATTGGAGGCGTGGCGATCTCCTTGGAGTCATTGCACACCTGACCAGTTAATCTGTCCTTGAGGCTGGTTTTAAAGTCAGTATAAAACTGAGTCTGCTTGTATAGAACCTACCATTAGCCATCTGGCTCCAGGAGAAGTATATGGTGGGTTCAGCATGCATGTTGGTACTTGCATCCCTGGATCCGATGAAAGCTGTAATGGCACCGGACGGGGTTACAAGCAAAGTGTACTTGGCTTGCATGCTGACCTGCATTCCCTGGATTTTATGTGGCTGTCATGGCCCATTAACAGGTAGGAACAAGAGTTGGAGACCACTCATGAGACGACCTTGACGCGGTGAGTGGCTTACTATGCTTTGGCCAAAATATAAACCAATGTCTCATCCAGCATGGAGGGCAGAGTGCTGGATGTAGTGTGCGATCACATTTGCATTTTCCGTTTATATATGTATTTCGCCATAGTGATCTGCACCTACAGGCAGGTTGTGCTGACCCAACCCCTTATTTTTTTCTTTGTAGTATATATTGGAGGCGTGGCGATCTCCTTGGAGTCATTGCACACCTGACCAGTTAATCTGTCCTTGAGGCTGGTTTTAAAGTCAGTATAAAACTGAGTCTGCTTGTATAGAACCTACCATTAGCCATCTGGCTCCAGGAGAAGTATATGGTGGGTTCAGCATGCATGTTGGTACTTGCATCCCTGGATCCGATGAAAGCTGTAATGGCACCGGACGGGGTTACAAGCAAAGTGTACTTGGCTTGCATGCTGACCTGCATTCCCTGGATTTTATGTGGCTGTCATGGCCCATTAACAGGTAGGAACAAGAGTTGGGGACCACTCATGAGACGACCTTGACGCGGTGAGTGGCTTACTATGCTTTGGCCAAAATATAAACCAATGTCTCATCCAGCATGGAGGGCAGAGTGCTGGATGTAGTGTGCGATCACATTTGCATTTTCCGTTTATATATGTATTTCGCCATAGTGATCTGCACCTACAGGCAGGTTGTGCTGACCCAACCCCTTATTTTTTTCTTTGTAGTATATATTGGAGGCGTGGCGATCTCCTTGGAGTCATTGCACACCTGACCAGTTAATCTGTCCTTGAGGCTGGTTTTAAAGTCAGTATAAAACTGAGTCTGCTTGTATAGAACCTACCATTAGCCATCTGGCTCCAGGAGAAGTATATGGTGGGTTCAGCATGCATGTTGGTACTTGCATCCCTGGATCCGATGAAAGCTGTAATGGCACCGGACAGGGTTACAAGCAAAGTGTACTTGGCTTGCATGCTGACCTGCATTCCCTGGATTTTATGTGGCTGTCATGGCCCATTAACAGGTAGGAACAAGAGTTGGGGACCACTCATGAGACGACCTTGACGCGGTGAGTGGCTTACTATGCTTTGGCCAAAATATAAACCAATGTCTCATCCAGCATGGAGGGCAGAGTGCTGGATGTAGTGTGCGATCACATTTGCATTTTCCGTTTATATATGTATTTCGCCATAGTGATCTGCACCTACAGGCAGGTTGTGCTGACCCAACCCCTTATTTTTTTCTTTGTAGTATATATTGGAGGCGTGGCGATCTCCTTGGAGTCATTGCACACCTGACCAGTTAATCTGTCCTTGAGGCTGGTTTTAAAGTCAGTATAAAACTGAGTCTGCTTGTATAGAACCTACCATTAGCCATCTGGCTCCAGGAGAAGTATATGGTGGGTTCAGCATGCATGTTGGTACTTGCATCCCTGGATCCGATGAAAGCTGTAATGGCACCGGACGGGGTTACAAGCAAAGTGTACTTGGCTTGCATGCTGACCTGCATTCCCTGGATTTTATGTGGCTGTCATGGCCCATTAACAGGTAGGAACAAGAGTTGGGGACCACTCATGAGACGACCTTGACGCGGTGAGTGGCTTACTATGCTTTGGCCAAAATATAAACCAATGTCTCATCCAGCATGGAGGGCAGAGTGCTGGATGTAGTGTGCGATCACATTTGCATTTTCCGTTTATATATGTATTTCGCCATAGTGATCTGCACCTACAGGCAGGTTGTGCTGACCCAACCCCTTATTTTTTTCTTTGTAGTATATATTGGAGGCGTGGCGATCTCCTTGGAGTCATTGCACACCTGACCAGTTAATCTGTCCTTGAGGCTGGTTTTAAAGTCAGTATAAAACTGAGTCTGCTTGTATAGAACCTACCATTAGCCATCTGGCTCCAGGAGAAGTATATGGTGGGTTCAGCATGCATGTTGGTACTTGCATCCCTGGATCCGATGAAAGCTGTAATGGCACCGGACGGGGTTACAAGCAAAGTGTACTTGGCTTGCATGCTGACCTGCATTCCCTGGATTTTATGTGGCTGTCATGGCCCATTAACAGGTAGGAACAAAAGTTGGAGACCACTCATGAGACGACCTTGACGCGGTGAGTGGCTTACTATGCTTTGGCCAAAATATAAACCAATGTCTCATCCAGCATGGAGGGCAGAGTGCTGGATGTAGTGTGCGATCACATTTGCATTTTCCGTTTATATATGTATTTCGCCATAGTGATCTGCACCTACAGGCAGGTTGTGCTGACCCAACCCCTTATTTTTTTCTTTGTAGTATATATTGGAGGCGTGGCGATCTCCTTGGAGTCATTGCACACCTGACCAGTTAATCTGTCCTTGAGGCTGGTTTTAAAGTCAGTATAAAACTGAGTCTGCTTGTATAGAACCTACCATTAGCCATCTGGCTCCAGGAGAAGTATATGGTGGGTTCAGCATGCATGTTGGTACTTGCATCCCTGGATCCGATGAAAGCTGTAATGGCACCGGACGGGGTTACAAGCAAAGTGTACTTGGCTTGCATGCTGACCTGCATTCCCTGGATTTTATGTGGCTGTCATGGCCCATTAACAGGTAGGAACAAGAGTTGGGGACCACTCATGAGACGACCTTGACGCGGTGAGTGGCTTACTATGCTTTGGCCAAAATATAAACCAATGTCTCATCCAGCATGGAGGGCAGAGTGCTGGATGTAGTGTGCGATCACATTTGCATTTTCCGTTTATATATGTATTTCGCCATAGTGATCTGCACCTACAGGCAGGTTGTGCTGACCCAACCCCTTATTTTTTTCTTTGTAGTATATATTGGAGGCGTGGCGATCTCCTTGGAGTCATTGCACACCTGACCAGTTAATCTGTCCTTGAGGCTGGTTTTAAAGTCAGTATAAAACTGAGTCTGCTTGTATAGAACCTACCATTAGCCATCTGGCTCCAGGAGAAGTATATGGTGGGTTCAGCATGCATGTTGGTACTTGCATCCCTGGATCCGATGAAAGCTGTAATGGCACCGGACAGGGTTACAAGCAAAGTGTACTTGGCTTGCATGCTGACCTGCATTCCCTGGATTTTATGTGGCTGTCATGGCCCATTAACAGGTAGGAACAAGAGTTGGGGACCACTCATGAGACGACCTTGACGCGGTGAGTGGCTTACTATGCTTTGGCCAAAATATAAACCAATGTCTCATCCAGCATGGAGGGCAGAGTGCTGGATGTAGTGTGCGATCACATTTGCATTTTCCGTTTATATATGTATTTCGCCATAGTGATCTGCACCTACAGGCAGGTTGTGCTGACCCAACCCCTTATTTTTTTCTTTGTAGTATATATTGGAGGCGTGGCGATCTCCTTGGAGTCATTGCACACCTGACCAGTTAATCTGTCCTTGAGGCTGGTTTTAAAGTCAGTATAAAACTGAGTCTGCTTGTATAGAACCTACCATTAGCCATCTGGCTCCAGGAGAAGTATATGGTGGGTTCAGCATGCATGTTGGTACTTGCATCCCTGGATCCGATGAAAGCTGTAATGGCACCGGACGGGGTTACAAGCAAAGTGTACTTGGCTTGCATGCTGACCTGCATTCCCTGGATTTTATGTGGCTGTCATGGCCCATTAACAGGTAGGAACAAGAGTTGGGGACCACTCATGAGACGACCTTGACGCGGTGAGTGGCTTACTATGCTTTGGCCAAAATATAAACCAATGTCTCATCCAGCATGGAGGGCAGAGTGCTGGATGTAGTGTGCGATCACATTTGCATTTTCCGTTTATATATGTATTTCGCCATAGTGATCTGCACCTACAGGCAGGTTGTGCTGACCCAACCCCTTATTTTTTTCTTTGTAGTATATATTGGAGGCGTGGCGATCTCCTTGGAGTCATTGCACACCTGACCAGTTAATCTGTCCTTGAGGCTGGTTTTAAAGTCAGTATAAAACTGAGTCTGCTTGTATAGAACCTACCATTAGCCATCTGGCTCCAGGAGAAGTATATGGTGGGTTCAGCATGCATGTTGGTACTTGCATCCCTGGATCCGATGAAAGCTGTAATGGCACCGGACGGGGTTACAAGCAAAGTGTACTTGGCTTGCATGCTGACCTGCATTCCCTGGATTTTATGTGGCTGTCATGGCCCATTAACAGGTAGGAACAAAAGTTGGAGACCACTCATGAGACGACCTTGACGCGGTGAGTGGCTTACTATGCTTTGGCCAAAATATAAACCAATGTCTCATCCAGCATGGAGGGCAGAGTGCTGGATGTAGTGTGCGATCACATTTGCATTTTCCGTTTATATATGTATTTCGCCATAGTGATCTGCACCTACAGGCAGGTTGTGCTGACCCAACCCCTTATTTTTTTCTTTGTAGTATATATTGGAGGCGTGGCGATCTCCTTGGAGTCATTGCACACCTGACCAGTTAATCTGTCCTTGAGGCTGGTTTTAAAGTCAGTATAAAACTGAGTCTGCTTGTATAGAACCTACCATTAGCCATCTGGCTCCAGGAGAAGTATATGGTGGGTTCAGCATGCATGTTGGTACTTGCATCCCTGGATCCGATGAAAGCTGTAATGGCACCGGACGGGGTTACAAGCAAAGTGTACTTGGCTTGCATGCTGACCTGCATTCCCTGGATTTTATGTGGCTGTCATGGCCCATTAACAGGTAGGAACAAGAGTTGGGGACCACTCATGAGACGACCTTGACGCGGTGAGTGGCTTACTATGCTTTGGCCAAAATATAAACCAATGTCTCATCCAGCATGGAGGGCAGAGTGCTGGATGTAGTGTGCGATCACATTTGCATTTTCCGTTTATATATGTATTTCGCCATAGTGATCTGCACCTACAGGCAGGTTGTGCTGACCCAACCCCTTATTTTTTTCTTTGTAGTATATATTGGAGGCGTGGCGATCTCCTTGGAGTCATTGCACACCTGACCAGTTAATCTGTCCTTGAGGCTGGTTTTAAAGTCAGTATAAAACTGAGTCTGCTTGTATAGAACCTACCATTAGCCATCTGGCTCCAGGAGAAGTATATGGTGGGTTCAGCATGCATGTTGGTACTTGCATCCCTGGATCCGATGAAAGCTGTAATGGCACCGGACGGGGTTACAAGCAAAGTGTACTTGGCTTGCATGCTGACCTGCATTCCCTGGATTTTATGTGGCTGTCATGGCCCATTAACAGGTAGGAACAAGAGTTGGGGACCACTCATGAGACGACCTTGACGCGGTGAGTGGCTTACTATGCTTTGGCCAAAATATAAACCAATGTCTCATCCAGCATGGAGGGCAGAGTGCTGGATGTAGTGTGCGATCACATTTGCATTTTCCGTTTATATATGTATTTCGCCATAGTGATCTGCACCTACAGGCAGGTTGTGCTGACCCAACCCCTTATTTTTTTCTTTGTAGTATATATTGGAGGCGTGGCGATCTCCTTGGAGTCATTGCACACCTGACCAGTTAATCTGTCCTTGAGGCTGGTTTTAAAGTCAGTATAAAACTGAGTCTGCTTGTATAGAACATACCATTAGCCATCTGGCTCCAGGAGAAGTATATGGTGGGTTCAGCATGCATGTTGGTACTTGCATCCCTGGATCCGATGAAAGCTGTAATGGCACCGGACGGGGTTACAAGCAAAGTGTACTTGGCTTGCATGCTGACCTGCATTCCCTGGATTTTATATGGCTGTCATGGCCCATTAACAGGTAGGAACAAGAGTTGGGGACCACTCATGAGACGACCTTGACGCGGTGAGTGGCTTACTATGCTTTGGCCAAAATATAAACCAATGTCTCATCCAGCATGGAGGGCAGAGTGCTGGATGTAGTGTGCGATCACATTTGCATTTTCCGTTTATATATGTATTTCGCCATAGTGATCTGCACCTACAGGCAGGTTGTGCTGACCCAACCCCTTATTTTTTTCTTTGTAGTATATATTGGAGGCGTGGCGATCTCCTTGGAGTCATTGCACACCTGACCAGTTAATCTGTCCTTGAGGCTGGTTTTAAAGTCAGTATAAAACTGAGTCTGCTTGTATAGAACATACCATTAGCCATCTGGCTCCAGGAGAAGTATATGGTGGGTTCAGCATGCATGTTGGTACTTGCATCCCTGGATCCGATGAAAGCTGTAATGGCACCGGACGGGGTTACAAGCAAAGTGTACTTGGCTTGCATGCTGACCTGCATTCCCTGGATTTTATATGGCTGTCATGGCCCATTAACAGGTAGGAACAAGAGTTGGGGACCACTCATGAGACGACCTTGACGCGGTGAGTGGCTTACTATGCTTTGGCCAAAATATAAACCAATGTCTCATCCAGCATGGAGGGCAGAGTGCTGGATGTAGTGTGCGATCACATTTGCATTTTCCGTTTATATATGTATTTCGCCATAGTGATCTGCACCTACAGGCAGGTTGTGCTGACCCAACCCCTTATTTTTTTCTTTGTAGTATATATTGGAGGCGTGGCGATCTCCTTGGAGTCATTGCACACCTGACCAGTTAATCTGTCCTTGAGGCTGGTTTTAAAGTCAGTATAAAACTGAGTCTGCTTGTATAGAACCTACCATTAGCCATCTGGCTCCAGGAGAAGTATATGGTGGGTTCAGCATGCATGTTGGTACTTGCATCCCTGGATCCGATGAAAGCTGTAATGGCACCGGACGGGGTTACAAGCAAAGTGTACTTGGCTTGCATGCTGACCTGCATTCCCTGGATTTTATGTGGCTGTCATGGCCCATTAACAGGTAGGAACAAGAGTTGGGGACCACTCATGAGACGACCTTGACGCGGTGAGTGGCTTACTATGCTTTGGCCAAAATATAAACCAATGTCTCATCCAGCATGGAGGGCAGAGTGCTGGATGTAGTGTGCGATCACATTTGCATTTTCCGTTTATATATGTATTTCGCCATAGTGATCTGCACCTACAGGCAGGTTGTGCTGACCCAACCCCTTATTTTTTTCTTTGTAGTATATATTGGAGGCGTGGCGATCTCCTTGGAGTCATTGCACACCTGACCAGTTAATCTGTCCTTGAGGCTGGTTTTAAAGTCAGTATAAAACTGAGTCTGCTTGTATAGAACATACCATTAGCCATCTGGCTCCAGGAGAAGTATATGGTGGGTTCAGCATGCATGTTGGTACTTGCATCCCTGGATCCGATGAAAGCTGTAATGGCACCGGACGGGGTTACAAGCAAAGTGTACTTGGCTTGCATGCTGACCTGCATTCCCTGGATTTTATATGGCTGTCATGGCCCATTAACAGGTAGGAACAAGAGTTGGGGACCACTCATGAGACGACCTTGACGCGGTGAGTGGCTTACTATGCTTTGGCCAAAATATAAACCAATGTCTCATCCAGCATGGAGGGCAGAGTGCTGGATGTAGTGTGCGATCACATTTGCATTTTCCGTTTATATATGTATTTCGCCATAGTGATCTGCACCTACAGGCAGGTTGTGCTGACCCAACCCCTTATTTTTTTCTTTGTAGTATATATTGGAGGCGTGGCGATCTCCTTGGAGTCATTGCACACCTGACCAGTTAATCTGTCCTTGAGGCTGGTTTTAAAGTCAGTATAAAACTGAGTCTGCTTGTATAGAACCTACCATTAGCCATCTGGCTCCAGGAGAAGTATATGGTGGGTTCAGCATGCATGTTGGTACTTGCATCCCTGGATCCGATGAAAGCTGTAATGGCACCGGACGGGGTTACAAGCAAAGTGTACTTGGCTTGCATGCTGACCTGCATTCCCTGGATTTTATGTGGCTGTCATGGCCCATTAACAGGTAGGAACAAGAGTTGGGGACCACTCATGAGACGACCTTGACGCGGTGAGTGGCTTACTATGCTTTGGCCAAAATATAAACCAATGTCTCATCCAGCATGGAGGGCAGAGTGCTGGATGTAGTGTGCGATCACATTTGCATTTTCCGTTTATATATGTATTTCGCCATAGTGATCTGCACCTACAGGCAGGTTGTGCTGACCCAACCCCTTATTTTTTTCTTTGTAGTATATATTGGAGGCGTGGCGATCTCCTTGGAGTCATTGCACACCTGACCAGTTAATCTGTCCTTGAGGCTGGTTTTAAAGTCAGTATAAAACTGAGTCTGCTTGTATAGAACCTACCATTAGCCATCTGGCTCCAGAAGAAGTATGGAGGGCAGAGTGCTGGATGTAGTGTGCGATCACATTTGCATTTTCCGTTTATATATGTATTTCGCCATAGTGATCTGCACCTACAGGCAGGTTGTGCTGACCCAACCCCTTATTTTTTGCCATTCTCAAAATTAGTAGTTTCTGCTATATCAGGCCTACTTTAAATCTATCCCTAAAAGGGTATATTAGATTCAAGGTGCTGATAGGGTCATTCTGAAAAACTTAACACACATGCTACAGTGCAGATACAAGTCTAATTCTGTGATTAAACGTATACCTGTCACACAGCGCCTAAAAAATAGGCCTCACATTTCTATTCAGCTAAATCTGTCATTACTGGTGTGCCTGTATTAGTGTAATACGGTACCTAAATAGATAGCCAGACAGTGTTAGGTGTCTGTAAAAAAAGGCCTGAATTTTAATTCAATACATTGGCCCGAATAATATTTTTCTTCTTGTGGTGAACGGTAACAATGAGGAAAACATCTAGTAATGGACGCGGACGTGGACATGGTCGTGGTGGTGTTAGTGGACCCTCTGGTGCTAGGAGAGGACGTGGCCGTTCTGCCACAGCCACACGTCCTAGTGTACCAACTACCTCAGGTCCCAGTAGCCGCCAGAATTTACAGGGATATTTGGTGGGGCCCAATGCCGTTCTAAGGATGGTAAGGCCTGAGCAGGTACAGGCATTAGTCAATTGGGTGGCCGACAGTGCATCCAGCACGTTCACATTATCTCCCACCCAGTCTTCTGCAGAAAGCGCACAGATGGCGCATGAAAACCAAGCCCATCAGTTTGTCACATCACCCGCATGCATATCAGGGAAACTGTCTGAGCCTCAAGTTATGCAGCAGTCTCTTATGCTGTTTGAAGACTCTGCTGCAAGGGTTTCACAAGGGCATCCACCTAGCCCTTCCCCAGGGGTGGAAGAGATAGAATGCACTAACGCACAACCACTTATGTTTCCTGATGATGAGGACATGGGAATACCACCTCAGCACGTCTCTGATGATGACGAAACACAGGTGCCAACTGCTGCGTCTTTCTGCAGTGTGCAGACTGAACAGGAGGTCAGGGATCAAGACTGGGTGGAAGACGATGCAGGGGACGATGAGGTCCTAGACCCCACATGGAATGAAGGTCGTGCCACTGACTTTCACAGTTCGGAGGAAGAGGCAGTGGTGAGACCGAGCCAACGGCATAGCAAAAGAGGGAGCAGTGGGCAAAATCAGAACACCGGCCGCCAAGAGACTCCGCCTGCTACTGACCGCCGCCATCTGGGACCGAGCACCCCAAAGGCAGCTTCAAGGAGTTCCCTGGCATGGCACTTCTTCAAACAATGTGCTGACGACAAGACCCAAGTGGTTTGCACGCTGTGACATCAGAGCCTGAAGCGAGGCATTAACGTTCTGAACCTTAGCACAACCTGCATGACCAGGCACCTGCATGCAAAGCATGAACTGCAGTGGATTAAACACCTTAAAAACAAGGAAGTCACTCAGGCTCCCCCTGCTACCTCTTCTGCTGCTGCCGCCTCGGCCTCTTCTGCTGCTGCCGCCGCCTCGGCCTCTTCCTCCGCCTCTGGAGTGACGTTGGCACTTGCCGCCCAGCAAACATGGGATGTACCACCAACACCACCACCTGCGTCACCAAGCATCTCAACTATGTCACACGGCAGCATTCAGCTTTCCATCTCACAAACATTTGAGAGAAAGCGTAAATTCCCACCTAGCCACCCTCGATCCCTGGCCCTCAATGCCAGCATTTCTAAACTACTGGCCTATGAAATGCTGTCATTTAGGCTGGTGGAGACAGACAGCTTCAAACAGCTCATGTCGCTTGCTGTCCCACAGTATGTTGTTCCCAGCCGGCACTACTTCTCCAAGAGAGCCGTGTCTTCCCTGCACAACCAAGTATCCGATAAAATCAAGTGTGCACTGCGCATCGCCATCTGTGGCAAGGTCCACCTAACCACAGATACGTGGACCAGTAAGCACGGCCAGGGACGCTATATCTCCCTAACTGCACACTGGGTAAATGTAGTGGCGGCTGGGACCCAGGCGGAGAGCTGTTTGGCGCACGTCCTTCCGCCGCCAAGGATCGCAGGGCAACATTCTTTGCCTCCTGTCTCCTCCTCCTCCTACTCAGCTTCCTCCTCCTCTTCTTCCACCTGCTCATCCAGTCAGCCACACACCTTCACCACCAACTTCAGCACAGCCCGGGGTAAACGTCAGCAGGCCGTTCTGAAACTCATATGTTTGGGGGACAGGACCCACACCGCACAGGAGTTGTGGCGGGGTATAGAACAACAGACCGACGAGTGGTTGCTGCCTCAAGCCCGGCCTGGTGGTGTGCGATAATGGGCGAAATCTCGTTGCAGCTCTGGGACTAGCCGGTTTGACGCACATCCCTTGCCTGGCGCATGTGCTGAATTTGGTGGTGCAGAAGTTCATTCGCAACTACCCCGACATGTCAGAGCTGCTGCATAAAGTGCGGGCCGTCTGTTCGCGCTTCCGGCGTTCACACCCTGCCGCTGCTCGCCTGTCTGCGCTACAGCGTAACTTCGGCCTTCCCGCTCACCGCCTCATATGCGACGTGCCCACCAGGTGGAACTCCACCTTGCACATGCTGGACAGACTGTGCGAGCAGCAGCAGGCCATAGTGGAGATTCAGCTGCAGCACGCACGGGTCAGTCGCACTGCGGAACAGCACCACTTCACCACCAATGACTGGGCCTCCATGCGAGACCTGTGTGCCCTGTTGCGCTGTTTCGAGTACTCCACCAACATGGCCAGTGGCGATGACGCCGTTATCAGCGTTACAATACCACTTCTATGTCTCCTTGAGAAAACACTTAGGGCGATGATGGAAGAGGAGGTGGCCCAGGAGGAAGAGGAGGAAGAGGGGTCATTATTAGCACTTTCAGGCCAGTCTCTTCGAAGTGACTCAGAGGGAGGTTTTTTGCAACAGCAGAGGCCAGGTACAAATGTGGACAGACAGGGCCCACTACTGGAGGACGAGGAGGACGAGGATGAGGAGGAGGTGGAGGAGGATGAGGATGAAGCATGTTCACAGCGGGGTGGCACCCAAAGCAGCTCGGGCCCATCACTGGTGCGTGGCTGGGGGGAAACACAGGACGATGACGATACGCCTCCCACAGAGGACAGCTTGTCCTTACCTCTGGGCAGCCTGGCACACATGAGCGACTACATGCTGCAGTGCCTGCGCAACGACAGCAGAGTTGCCCACATTTTAACATTTGCGGACTACTGGGTTGCCACCCTGCTGGATCCCCGGTACAAAGACAATGTGCCCACCTTACTTCCTACACTGGAGCGTGATAGGAAGATGCGCGAGTACAAGCGCACGTTGGTAGACGCGCTACTGAGAGCATTCCCAAATGTCACAGGGGAACCAGTGGAACCCCAAGGCGAAAGCAGAGGAGGAGCAAGAGGTCGCCAACGCAGCTGTGTCACGGCCAGCTCCTCTGAGGGCAGGGTTAGCATGGCAGAGATGTGGAAAAGTTTTGTCACCACGCCACAGCTAACTGCACCACCACCTGATACGGAACGTGTTAGCAGGAGGCAACATTTCAATAACATGGTGGAACAGTACCTGTGCACACCCCTCCACGTACTGACTGATGGTTTGGCCCCATTCAACTTCTGGGTCTCCAAATTGTCCACGTGGCCAGAGCTAGCCTTTTATGCCTTGGAGGTGCTGGCCTGCCCGGCGGCCAGCGTTTTGTCTGAACGTGTATTCAGCACGGCAGGGGGCGTCATTACAGACAAACGCAGCCGCCTGTCTACAGCGAATGTGGACAAGCTGACGTTCATAAAAATGAACCAGGCATGGATCCCACAGGACCTGTCCATCCCTTGTGCAGATTAGACATTAACTACCTCCCCTTAACAATATATTATTGTACTCCAGGGCACTTCCTCATTCAATCCTATTTTTATTTTCATTTTACCATTATATTGCGGGGCAACCCAAAGTTGAATGAACCTCTCCTCTGTCTGGGTTCCAGGGCCTAAATATGTGACAGTGGCCTGTTCCAGTGGTGGGTGACGTGAAGCCTGATTCTCTGCTATGACATGAAGACTGATTCTGTGCTGACATGAAGCCAGATTCTCTGTTACGGGACCTCTCTCCTCTGCCTGGGTGCCGGGGCCTAAATATGTGACAGTGGCCTGTTCCAGTGGTGGGTGACGTGAAGCCTGATTCTCTGCTATGACATGAAGACTGATTCTGTGCTGACATGAAGCCAGATTCTCTGTTACGGGACCTCTCTCCTCTGCCTGGGTGTCTGGGCCTAAATATGTTACAGTGGCCTGTTCCAGTGGTGGGTGACGTGAAGCCTGATTCTCTGCTATGACATGAAGACTGATTCTGTGCTGACATGAAGCCAGATTCTCTGTTACGGGACCTCTCTCCTCTGCCTGGGTGCCGGGGCCTAAATATGTGACAGTGGCCTGTTCCAGTGGTGGGTGACGTGAAGCCTGATTCTCTGCTATGACATGAAGACTGATTCTGTGCTGACATGAAGCCAGATTCTCTGTTACGGGACCTCTCTCCTCTGCCTGGGTGCCGGGGCCTAAATATGTGACAGTGGCCTGTTCCAGTGGTGGGTGACGTGAAGCCTGATTCTCTGCTATGACATGAAGACTGATTCTGTGCTGACATGAAGCCAGATTCTCTGTTACGGGACCTCTCTCCTCTGTCTGGGTGCCGGGGCCTAAATATGTGACAGTGGCCTGTTCCAGTGGTGGGTGACGTGAAGCCTAATTCTCTGCTATGACATGAAGCCAGATTCTCTGCTGACATGAAGCCAGATTCTCTGCTATGGCATGAAGAGACTGATTCTCTGCTGACGTGAAGCCAGATTCTCTGCTATGGGACCTCTGTCCAATTGATATTGGTTATTTTATATATTTTTTATATATATGCCTTATTTCATATATCAAAAATTTATGCTAAGTTATATATATTTTATATATATTGTTACTTGATTTTATCCTTTCTGAATCTTATTTATATTTTAATCATTAAATTATTTTTCCAGGTTTTTGGACTAACCCATAATTGACTCCAGGTTTTCCAAACAACAGACAAGAAGCTATATAAAGACTGATTTTGTGGGGTTTCAGATATGGCTACTGAGAAAGAGGTTTGAACCTCGAAACGCGTTTAGCAGACATTCCGGAATACCCACACAAATAAAAAGAGATTAAAAACTTTCGGACATTACTGGCAAGCGATATAACCAGCAGCGACTGTTAGTAGAATTTTCGCTCTCAACGAATATTACAGCAGCCTTTTGAATCCCACGGGATTTTGAATCGGGAACCACAATTGTCACATGAGACGCCGAGCCGTGGCCAGAACAGATACAAGTGCACAGGTGGATACTAAACAGGAGCGACAACTCAGGCACCGTGATCAAGGGGGGTTAGTACACTGTATATCGAGTGGGACGCCACCCTAACCAGTGTAACTCTACAAAACAACGAAAACAGTGAGTATTAAATACATAAATGCTCCTCACTAATGTACCCGACACGGTTGCTTTAAAATAAATTCCTGGCAAGTATCAAGAGCTAAATTTAATTAAACAGATTGAACTCTATACTATTGAACTGTGCCAAAACCGATGCTGCTATAAAGTCATTATTACCACCAAACACCACGGCTACTATAACCACCATTATCCTTGCATTTAAATTGTTGGTGGCAGGAATAACTGAATCCCGGAATTTGTGGAGACTATTATTGACCATTTATGGATTACTACTACTGTTGTTGAACATCATAGCCAATTACTACCACTAGCAATCAGTATTATTGATGGCTGTTGCTATTGACAACTACTGTCACTGACAATTGCTGCTATTAACGACAACTGCTGCTATCAACAACTGCTGCTCTAATATTGCTGCTACTAATAACTAGTGATGAGCGGCAGGTGCCATATTCGATTTCGACGAAATTCGCGAATATTCGATAGAATATTCGTTTTATATTCGTCGAAATCGAATATTCGTCATTATTCTTGTTATCGCGATTAATATGCGATTTAAATAATCGCGTATTGCGATTTTAACTTAAAGGCTACTCTCCTATTGAAATAGCAATGCGATTAATTCAAGTTATAATAATCGAATTTCGATTTTAACTTAGCACTGCTATATTCCATATTCGTTAATTCTAGCTTAATATGGAATATAGCAGTGCTAAGGTAAAATCGAAATTCGATTATTATAACTTGAATATATATATATTTTTTTTATTGTTATATTTTTTTATTTCCCACTTCCCTAAAGTTGTTCATACCTGTCCTTTGGATTCCTGGCTTCCTGGCTGCTCCAGTCAGTGCCCGTTGCCGCTTCTGCCGACTTCCGTGCTCATGGAGCGTCCCCATCACCATGGGAACGTCTCCATATACTAGAATGTACTGTCGGATTTGAGATTTACGTGAAAAATCGCAATTCGATTATTTCAAGTTATAATAATCGAATTTTGATTTTAACTTAGCACTGCTATATTTAATTCTAGCCTAATATGGAATATAGCAGTGCTAAGTTAAAATCGAAATTCGATTATTATAACTTGAATTAATCGAATTGCGATTTCAACTTGGACCTTGTTTACTATGGTTGGCTTGGTAGAATTAGCGAATATGACGAATGTATTCGTCATATTCCACAAAACGAATATAACGAATGTATTCGTCATATTCCACAAAACGAAGATAACGAAATATTCTGCATCTTCGTTTTAGCTACCTATTCGCCAACTTCGCTAATTCTAGCAATCATATAGGAAAGTTGACTATAGAGACAGCTAAGTTTAATTCGCTATGCGATTATATTACTTTGCTTTTTTTTTATAAATAGAATAATTATAATAATTATCAGGTATTATAATTATTCTATTTATTTATTTTTAAAAAGCAGTCATATAATCGCATAGCGAATTATACTTAGCTGTCTCTATAGTAAACTTTCCTATATGATTGCTAGAATTAGCGAAGTTGATGAATAGGTAGCTAAAACGAAGATGCAGAATACTTCGTTATCTTCGTTTTGTGGAATATGACGAATACATTCGTTATATTCGTTTTGTGGAATATGACGAATACATTCGTCATATTCGCTTATTCTACCAAGCCAACCATAGTAAATCAGGTCCAAGTTGAAATCGCAATTCGATTAATTCAAGTTATAATAATCGAATTTCGATTTTAACTTAGCACTGCTATATTCCGTATTAGGCTAGAATTAAATATAGCAGTGCTAAGTTAAAATCGAAATTCGATTATTATAACTTGAAATAATCGAATTGCGATTTTTCACGTAATTCTCAAATCCGACAGTACATTCTAGTATATGGAGACGTTCCCATGGTGATGGGGACGCTCCATGAGCACGGAAGTCGGCAGAAGCGGCAACGGGCACTAACTGGAGCAGACAGGAAGCCAGGAATCCAAAGGACAGGTAAGAACAACTTTAGGGAAGTGGAAAAGAAAAAAATCTAACAATAAAAAAAAAAAAAAAAGAATATTCTAAATATTGAATTTATATCACTATATTCGAAATATTCGCGAATTAGCGAAGTGCCGATATTCGCGAAAAAAATTCGATATTCGAATATTCGCGCTCAACACTACTAATAACTGCTGCTACAAAAATAGATGCTATAAACAAATATTGCTGCTATTCAAAACTGCTGCTACAATATTATTGTTACTAACCAATTGTATATTTTATATTGTCTTTATTTTTTTTGGTAGAAACTTTATTTCAGGATTGTTTTTAAACTACAGTTTTTTTTAACTACTGTTTTTTAAATTACTTTTATTGCTTTGTGATAATAAATGACATAATGTCCACATCAACCATTGATTACTGAATATAACCAGATTGTGAGTGCCTGCTATTTTGAAAACGTATGTTACAAAATTAAGTATGTCCATTCATTCCAAAGCCAAGAGGTGGACTTCCAGGCAAAATATCAGAGTCAAGAAGTCGGCTCATAGAATTCTAACAGTTCTTGTGCAACAAATACTGCATTGGAGGTGGCTTGTATTTTTTGTAATAGTAAGATCATAGACGTACATGCAATCAACATGTGACTCTGATTTCACAAGTCTGGAATGGTGGCTCAAAAAAAGGTGAATAACCCCCTTTCAAAATCGTCATAAGAAGCGTTGGCTTGAGTTTGCAAAAAAGTACACTGACAGCCCACTAAAACCGTTAAATACTGCTGTTACATTGTTGGTTGAAAAAAGCACACTTTTTGTGCTAGATAGTACATTTGCGGCCTGCGCTGCATTTCTGATAGTCCAATTAAACCATTAAATACTGCTGTTACATTGTTGGTTGATAAATTCACATTTTTTGTGACCGTGAAGTAATTGTATTAAAATTGCCTGTCACACTGTTGTGTGACCTCAAGAAATTTTTTCTCTTTATGACACCGGCACAGCCTTACTGTCAGTGAACTTAATTGTTGACTATTGGCAAAGAATGAGGAGAGCATCAAATAAGGGATGTGGCCCTGGTCGTGGTGCTGCTGGTAAAGGTGGGGCTCCTGTTGCAGGGAGAGGAAGTGGTCGATCTGTGCCAGCTACACGCACAAGTGAAACACCTTCCTCAGGTGCGAGTAGGCGACAGAACCTTCAGGGTTATTTGGTAAGGCCGAATGCGGCTCTACAAATGGTGAGGCGATAGTAGATTGGGTGGCTCACAGTGCCTCCAGTTCCTTCACATTGTCTCTGACCCAGTCAACTGCTGAAAGATCAGAGTTGGCACCTGCAGCCCATGGCCATTAGTCTTTCACCTCACCCCCTTGCAAATCAGCCAAGCAGTCTGAGCCCCAAGTCATGCAGCAGTCTCTTATGCTTTTTGATGACTCTGTTAGCAGGGTTTCCGTGGGCCATCCACCTAGCCCTGCCCCAGAAGTGGAAGAGATTGAGTGCACCGATGCCCAACCACTTATGTTTCAGGATGAGTACATGGGAGGACCAACGCAGCACATCTCGAGTTATGACAAAACACAGGTGCTAACTGCTGTGGCTTTCTGCAGTGTACAGACTGACAATGAGGGCAGGGGTGAAGACTGGGTGGAATATGATTTGGAGGATGATGAGGTCCTCGACCCCACATGGAATCAAGGTCATGCGAGTGACCTGTGTAGTTCGGAGGAAGAGGCGGAGGTTGCACAGAGCCACCAGCACAGCAAAAGAGGGAGCAGACAATATGCCTGCTACTGCCCACCGCACCAAGCGACCGAGCACATCAAAGCCACCTCCAAGGAGTTCCCTGGCATGGCAGTTCTTCAGACAATGTGCTGACGACAAGACACGACTGGTTTGCACGCTCTGCAATCAGAGCCTGAAGCGAAGCATAAACATTCTAAACCTGAGCACAGCCTGCATGACCAAGCATCTAAGTGCAAAGCACAAGCTGCAGTAGAGTAGACACCTCAAAAACCAAGAAAGGTCTCTGGCTCCTCCTGCTTCCTCTTCTGCTTCAGTCTCGGCCTCTTCCTCCCCCTCTGGAGTGACAGTGGCACCTGCCACCCCGCAAACAGAGGATGTGCCCAGCCGCCACTACTTTTCCAGGCGATCCATCCCTTCCCTGCACAACCAAGTAGGGGACAAAATCAGGTGTGCACTGCGCAACGCCATCTGTGGCAAGGTCCACCTAACTACGGATACGTGGACCAGTAAGCACAGTCAGGGACATTATATCTCCCTAACAGCACGCTGGGTAAATGCAGTGGCGGCCGGACCTGAGGTGGATAGAAGTTTGGCTCATGTCCTTCCACCACCGAGGATTGCAGGGCGTTTCTCTTTGCCTCCTGTTGTTTCCTCCTCCTACTCCGCTTCCTCATCCTCTACCGCCTCCTCATCTGGTCAGCGTAACACCTTCACCGCGAACTTCAGCACAGCCAGGGGTAAACGACAGCAGGCAGTTTTAAAACGTATCTGTTTGGGGGACAAACCCCACACAGCGCAGGAGCTGTGGACGGGCATGGAACAACAGACCGATGAGTAGTTGGTGCTAGTGAGCCTCAAGCCCGGCCTGGTGGTGTGCGATAATGGGCAAAATCTCGTAGCAGCTCCTGGCCTAGCCGGTTTGACGCACATCCCTTGCCTGGCGCATGTGCTGAATTTGCTGGTGCAGAAATTCCTGAAAAATTACCCCAATATGTCAGAGGTGCTGCAGAAAGTGGAGTCCGTCTGTGCGCACTTTCGGCATTCTCACCCTGCTGCTGCTCGTCTGTCAGCGCTGCAGTGTAACTTCGGACTTCCCAATCACCTCCTCATATGCGACGTGCCCACAAGGTGGAACTCCACCTTGCACATGCTGGCCAGACTGTGCGAGCAGCAGCAGGCTATAGTGGAGTTTCAGCTGCAGAACGCACGGGTGAGTCGCTCTGCGGAACAGCACCACTTAACCAATGAGTGGGCCTTCATGCTGTTTCTGTGTGCCTTGTTGAGCTGTTTCGAGTACTCCACCAACATGGCCAGTGTCGATGTTGCCGTTCTCAGCACTACTATCCCACTTCTATGCCTCCTTGAAAAAACGCTTTGGGCGATGATGGAAGAGGATGTGGCACAGGAGGAGGAGGACGAGGAATCATTTCATAGGGTTTCAGGCCAGTCATTCACAAGTGGCTCTGAGGGTGGGTTCCTGCACCAACAAACGCCAGGTACACAGTTGTCCAGCCAGGGCACAGTTCTGGAGGATGACGAGGTGGAGGATGAGGAGGAGATGGAGAAAGAGGAACCGTGTTCACTGCAGGGTGGCATCCAAACCAGCTCATGGTCATCACTGGTGCATGGCTGGGGGGATACAGAGGACACAGACGATACACCTCCCACAGAGGACAGCTTGTCGTTGTCTTTGGGCAGCCTGGCACACATGAGCGATTACATGCTGCAGTGTCTCCGCAACGACAGCCGAGTTGGCCACATTCTAACTTGTGCTGATCACTGGGTGGCCACGCTGCTGGAACCCCGTTACAAGGAAAACGTACCGTCCTTAATTCTGTCACTGGAGCGTGATCGGAAGATGCGCGAGTAAAAGCGCATACTGGTAGACGCGCTGCTGATGGCATTCCCACCTGACAGCGGGGGCACAGTGGAAGCACAAGGCAAAGGCAGAGGAGGAGGAAGATGTCGCCAACGCAGCTTGGGCACCGCTAACACCTCAGAAGGCAGGGTTAGTATGGCCGAAATGTGGAAAAGCTTTGTCAGCACGCCACAACAACCAGCACCACCAGCTGATATGGAACGTCTTAGCAGGAGGCAGCATTTCAGCAACATGATGTATGTGTTCATACGCCTACACGTACTGAATGATGGGTCTCTCCCCTTCAACTTCTGGGTCTCCAAATTGGGCACATGGCCTGAGCTTGCCCTTTATGCCTTGGAGGTGCTTGCCTGCCTTGCAGCCAGTGTATTATCTGAATGTGTGTTTAGCATGGCAGCAGGGGTTTATCACAGACAAGCGCAGCCGCCTGTCCACAGTCAATGTGGACAAGCTCACGTTCATTAAAATGAACCAGCCATGGATCCCACAGGACTTGTCCGTACCTTGTGCAGAATAGACATGTATACCGGCCTCACCCAGCCATTGCTATACTCCAGCGCACTTTCTCATTGTTTTATTTTTTTATATTTACCCTAATTTAAATAACAACAAAAAAATAAATAAATAAATACCAGGGATAACTACCTCCTCCTACTCCACCGCCGCTTCCACCTACACCGCCATGTCCACCGCCTCCTCAACCTCCTACTTCATATGGACCTCCACCTCCTAGATCAAGATTATTATTATTTTTTTAAGTATTTTATGTTATTTTAGGTCATTACACTATCCACATTTGCTTGCTGAGCACTTGCAATGCTCTTAAGCACATTTTGCTGCCTTTTGCAGTGAAATATAATCAGTAAATACAACTTTGACATTGTGGAAAAAATTTCTTTCTTTTTTTTTGCCATAAAGTACCTTTGCGGCCTGCGCTGTATTTGTGTTGGAGAAAGAAAATCTGTTAAATCTATCTGTTTAATTCTTGGTGAAAATGTATTTTTTTCTTTGGCCAGAAAATACCTGTGACAGCCAGGCAAATAAATACACTAAATTCAACTGTTGGATTGTTGGGTGAAATATTCACAGTTTGGTCTTTCAACTAACCCTGTGGCCTGCACTGCATATGTGACAGCCAGGCCAATAAATTCAGCAAATCCATCTGTTTGCATGTGGAGTGACATTTCCATTGTTATCAGGCCAGTCATTCACAAGTGGCTCGAATGTTTGGTTCCTGCACCAACATAGGCCAGGTACAAAATTATACAGCCAGGGAACATGTGCAATACACCATTTTTACACCCCTGACACGGAAAGATAATTTATCTGTATGTTCAATCTGTGGCTGACCTTCCTGCAGTGATTTTTTGGTGGGCGCAATGCAACATGCAAAATAAATATAAATCATTTAATATTTAATCCGTCTGTTTGTTTGGTGGGCGACAAAACAATTTTGTTGTGAAGTATACCTGCATATGTGCCAGGGACAATAATATAGTTAATCCGTCTCTGAGTTCAAGGGTTGACATATGTGCATATTTGGCTGTGATATACCCCTGCTCTACATAGCGGACAGGGAAATAACTTTCAAAAATGTGTCTGTTACATGGTTGGGTGACATTCACCAATTTTTGGCTGTGATACACCCCTGCTCTACATTGTGGACAGGGAAATACATTTCACTAATTCGTCTGTTACATTGTTGGGTGACATTCACCAATTTTTGGCTGTGATATACCCCTGCTCTACATAGTGGACAGGGAAATACATTTCACTAATTTGTCTGTTACATTGTTGTGTGACATTCACCAATTTTTGGCTGTGATATACCCCTGATATATCCCTTCTCATTTTTTGGTCCATACCCCTCTCTCTGGATTGGCATCTGCCAGCGGAGAGTTGTATGTAGTATCTTATGCACTCAGTCTAGATTTTTTCTATATACTAAGGGCCCATCATTTTAATTTTTGATACTAATAAATGTTAAGTATTAATTTAGCAACCCACTATTGTGAATTTTCATTGGATAAAGGGTTTAGCCCACTATAATAGCATCGGTTTGATCAAACCTTCCACATTGGTCGTGTTAAGCTATTTCATTTTTCTAGAGTATGGCTGGGTTTCTTTCTACTGGCGTCGACAAACAATTATTACTATCTGAGGCTAGTGAGGTTTTCTCTGAGAAAACACTAGTCCAGAGTAAGTATGCACCCTCATTCAAGGCAGCATTTAAAGATCTTACCAAAATCTACAAGGAGCAGATTACTTCATGGTGGGAGATTCAGTCAATTGAAAACTACCTGAAGAATAGAATTGTCCCTAGAGGATTGAGGATCACTTTGATGCCAGCTAATAGATGCAGAACCGCTTCATTGAGTAGTAAATGGGAGGAGGAAGCCACCAAAAGCTCGTTGCGGTTCATGCAGCTATTGCTGGAGGAGGAGAAGAATAATCTTGTCGTTCTAGATAACAAACTGAGAGAACAGATAGAGCTCACCCAAAAATTTAAAACCGAAACAGAGTTCAATAATAAGGAATTACAACTTAAAAATGTTTTGGAAAAATTCCAGTTCCATTTGAAAGAACGGAAGCATCGTCAATTCAATCGTGATCTTCAAGACTTTAGGGAAAACCGAGTTTACTCCGCTGTAGATCGAGGTGCATCACAAAATAAAAGACCTGAGACGGATGTCACATCCAGTGACACTGATGCCTCTGAAAATGGGAGAGAGGCAGGCCACTACAATAAAGGTAGGGGCAGAGGCCGACAGAAGACAAGAGGTCGTAGGGGAGACAGGAACAATTTAAGAGGTGGTCAGACTGGTGGTGGATTTGATTTTTTAGAGACACCCTATCCACTTCGCAATCGGGGTCCTCAAAAACCACCTTCACAGACAACAAGGCCCCAGGTAAACACAGCCAAATAGTTAATCTTTCAAGTCAGTCTTTGCAGGATTCAGAGATAGGTATCCTAAGCAAAGGCCTCTCTTTTGTCCCTGTATCCAGTTTCGATCTCTTCAGTTGGGTGAGGGACATCCACCTCTTTGCGAGGAAACTCAGGTGGCGCAAACATTTTGCGTTAGTTGAGAAACGAGAAAGCAAGGAGATGGGTGTTTCGCCAGAAATTTTGAAAGATGTCCGTCTTCTATTTAGTCTCAGTGATAGTACACCTCAGGAAGGCAAGGGTCCATTTACTACCTTAAAAAATAAAAGTATGAAAACCCCACCGTCGGGGGACCCTACCTGTATCGACGTATTTGTCAATCAGGTATGTCGTGATTTGTCAAAATTGGTACCATCTTCATATGACTTCAACTGTAGCAAAGCTGAATACAAATCTATAAAAGATCTTGAACAGAAGAAAAATCTGACCATTAAACCCTCTGATAAAGGGGGGAACATTGTCTTGATGGACACCATTGACTATAAGACAATGTGTCAGACCTTACTCAGTGATGGAGACACTTATGAAAAATTAAGTAGTGATCCCACTGGTATTTTTCAGCAAGAACTGATCTGTATTTTACGGGATGCCAAGGCAAAAGATCTGATCTCAGGGGAGGAATTTGATTTCCTTTATAAAAAACATCCAACTATAGCCACCTTTTATAGTTTACCTAAAATTCATAAGGGTGGCACCCCTGTTAAAGGACGCCCCATTGTGTCAGGTGTAAACAGCTTGACACAGAATGTGGGGATCTATATAGATCGCATTTTGGCACCCTTTGTCAAGACCCTGCCCTCATACCTGAGGGATACGAGCGATCTTCTGGGTCGGCTTGAGGGGATATCCATGGAGGAGGGTACATCTCTGGCCTCAATTGATGTGGAGGCCCTATACTCCTCAATACCCCATGTCCTAGGTATGAGGGCAGTAGAAACATTCTTAAATACAAGGGGACGTCAATTCCATTTGCATAATTCATTTGTTTTATGCTTATTGAATTTTGTCTTGACAAGAAATTTCTTTTTGTTCGACGGGGTCCTTTACCACCAGCTCAGGGGCACCGCGATGGGGAGTTCTTGTGCCCCATCGTATGCTAATTTGTTCCTGGGCTGGTGGGAACGGACCCTGGTGTTCAGCGATGCACCCAGTAACTATATCCCATGTGTCTTGACTTGGGCCAGATTCATAGACGACATTTTTGTCGTCTGGAAGGGCAAGGAGAGTGAATTTATTGCGTTTATTAAAGAACTTAATGTTAACTCCATCAATATGAAATTCACCTTTGAATATAAAAGTAACACCTTGCCCTTTCTTGATATAGAGATATCAAGGGATAAGGACAACATGTTACAAACTAAAACATTCAGGAAACCCACCTCCACGAATGCACTGCTACATTGGACAAGTCATCATCCACAACCCCTAAAGAGAGGGATACCGGTGGGACAGTACCTACGCATTAGGAGGAACTGTTCCACCTGGCATGACTTCAAAAAACAGGCCGGGGATTTGCGGTGCAGGTTTCGTGAGAGGGGGTATCCTGATGTTGTCCTGAGATCAGCCTATAGGAGGGCCTGTAATAGTAATAGGGATGAATTATTATACCCTAAACCGAAAACAACAACCAGTGGTCTGATACGCCTGATAGGCACGTTTGATGGCGCTTCAAATGAAGTGAAACAGATTCTTAGGAACCACTGGGAGGTCCTCCTACTTGACCCTGATATAAAACATGCGGTCTCCGAGACAGCACAGGTCACATATCGCAGGGGATTGAGCCTAAAGGACCGGCTGGTCCGCAGCCACTTCAGCGAGAACCAGGAGGTGAGAGAAACCTGGCTTCGGCCTCCTATTGGTAGTTTTCGCTGCAGTGGCTGCGTGGCATGCCCTCATATTATACAGGGATGCTCTTTTTGTAGTAATGTCACCGGTACGGAGTACCAGGTTAGACATTTTGTGAACTGCCGCACAAGGGGCGTGGTATATAAAGCCAATTGTATTTGTGGCCTTGAATATGTGGGCAAAACGACCCGTGAACTCCGTCGACGGGTTGGGGAACATCTGGGTGACGTCAGGAATGACAGGGATACACCCATAGCCACACATATCAATACTATACATGGGGGCGACACATCTGGCCTCAAGTTTATGGGAATAGAGATGGTTCAGAGGCCAAGACGAGGGGGAGACTGGGACAGGAGGATTCTACAGAGGGAGACTTGGTGGATCTTCCAATTGCAGACTGTGGCTCCTTTGGGATTGATGAACAATTGTCATTCAATAGCTACATTGATCCCTAGGCCTCAGTCTTATAGATACCACCATGTACTACTCATCTGTATTTTAAACAACACCTACCTGTCTCATCTCTCCCTCTCGCCTTTGGCTTGTTGTCATTGTTGTTTTGATTTGTGGAAGCATTCCATAGTTAATATTGACGCAGTTATTATTATCAATATCCAGCCATATAAGCTCTATGTTACTATCTGGTGACCAATGACATCATTGATCCCTTAGATAAGTTTCTACTGTTTAAAGTGCCAGGTGGAGCTGCTTAGCCTGCTTGCTTCACTGACACATTGAAACAAATCCGCCCTTTGTGACGCCAATAACCCTGCGTGAGTGGGTCGGCGCTATGGCCATGGCGACCGCTGGATTGACAGCTGAGCGATCGAGGCCTCCAGTGTGTGGAGATAGTTGTCGCGTTTGCGGTTGCCATGACAGCATGATTTGCCTAGCGCCTCTCACCACGGCCGGGTCATCTGATCGGTAAACATTCACGTGCTGTTGTCACGTGACCCGATCAGCTGACGTGACGACGTCACTGGGCGGAGAATGGGCGGTACAAGGCGGCCTTTTTAAATGATCCGCGAACTCATCCTCGGTGCAGCTGCCATACGCGGAATGCCAAGGAGTGACACCCGCACCTCTCTGTGGACAGTCGGAGCACTATGACTGTACAGATAAGTACTCTGCTGACTGTGTGATTAAACATCAATGTTGCACAGTGCCTTTAGGCAAAGTACTTTGCTGATTGTGCGATTGAATATCATTTGCTGCACAGCGCTTCTTGGCACACTGTGTTGAACGGCCTATGATTACCTGCTGGGGTATTATATTACACCAGTAAAGCCGTTTCAACACTGGAGAGCCAGCTAGTTTTAGCATCTTTTTGAGTGTAAACCAGGCTACATATATTGTCCTACATTTGGACTTTAGTTTTATTGGTGGTCTAATTGATACACTGTACATTTCAAGTGACTTTTGAACAGTTAGTCACTTGATATATTGTTTATGATTGATGAAGTGAACTAGTGACCCTGGAATAGGTGGTCACTGGCTTGCTTTAGTCATTTGAACCGGAGTGACTCGAGACCCCTTCACTTGAATGTTTTTTGAGTCTGTGACCCTGCAATAGGTGGATACACAGGGGGTCTCTTGAGTCTTCTTTGGTAAAAAGACAAGATTTCTGTATACTACCTGTGTGGCTATATCTTTGATACTTGAGAGCTACCTTTTTGCAGAACTTGATATAGTTGACTGAATGTGACATCTATATTTCAGCCAACTCAGTGACCGATACAATTAAAGGTTTCAGTCCCCTGAAGATTTGCTAACCTTCAAGGAAACGCGTCGGGACATTTTTTCTAATTGACTTGGGACTTATCATCCATTCCTGAGCATCATACCTATAGTTACAGTAAAATTGTTCAATTATAGGTCGCTATATGTTTTGTTTGTCAGTCTACACTGCCCTCCTTTCTCTCATTTTGACTGTTTTCCCCTAGTTATAGGGACCACACTCTATCTTTCGGACAAAGCTGGGCAGTCCATGATTAGGCAGGGCCATCTAGGGTCTGTGGTAGATTATATGGAGTGTTGAGGAGTCAGGGTAAGGGACCTCTAGGGTTATTGACCCAGCAGTGTGTCCCTCTTACTACGCACCCTTTCTTCTCAAACTATCTTTATATCTATCCCTTCTCATTTTTTGGTCCATACCCCTCTCTCTGGATTGGCATCTGCCAGCGGAGAGTTGTATGTAGTATCTTATGCACTCAGTCTAGATTTTTTCTATATACTAAGGGCCCATCATTTTAATTTTTGATACTAATAAATGTTAAGTATTAATTTAGCAACCCACTATTGTGAATTTTCATTGGATAAAGGGTTTAGCCCACTATAATAGCATCGGTTTGATCAAACCTTCCACATTGGTCGTGTTAAGCTGTGATATACCCCTGCTCTACATAACGGACAGGGAAATAAATTTGAACAAAAGTAGAGGACGGCTCACCCCTATGGTGGTCATGTGTAGGTGCTCCAAACTAGTGCGACACCCTACTCACCAAGTTAAACAAATGTATAGATAGTGAATGGGCACTCTGATAGATGGAGTCACATTTAGAATAAAGTCAATGACAAATTTATTTAAATCACACAATGTTACCTATAAAAATCCTAGCATAAATGTAAAACCAAAAAAATAGACATATGTATATATAATAAAATAGGAATAAAATATTATCAATATACAAATATAAGAATAAATATCGGATCCAGAAATGGAGGCTGACAATTAATCACACATTATGAAATCGACACAATCACTGTATGGACTCTGTTGAAAAGACCTCTGGTATGTTGAAACAATATATGGTTAATAGTCATACATGTATAATATCAAATGAGTCCAAAAATTCCTTAAAGGTGGATATAGGGTGATCTTGCAATGATTATCCAAGCTCACATTTGCTTGTCACAGAAACGATAGTTCTGTCTTGTTTCACAATTGTATATATATGTGTTGATAGTGTCATACAAACAATTGCATGCAAGTGGTTTGCAGAAAATGATATAAATCGTAGTTCTTGATAGATAGCAGCAGGTAATTATTAAATAGATTATAGTGAGCTCTCGGTCTGAGCAGCTATTACTCACAGTTAGCAGCCTCGGTTCGTGGCGTCCCACGTGCTGTCCTTATATAGTGAGCTTACCTACTGTTAACGATCTTTCTTACGGTTTGTGTACCGGATCTTTAGTATTTCTGCTAGAACATAACTGTGTAAAGCTATAACACATGCGGTCCCGATATTTCCACTGATTGTGTAGTCCGCGGGATTCCTTTAGCGTTCCACGTGTCTCCAAATCTGTGGAGCCTCAGTGTTTGCTGATATAACGGCTGTGTGCCGGTTCTTTTCAAAGTGGCAAACTTGGGATTCCGCTTGTGGATCTCTTTGGTGAAGCGCTTCACTTGTGGACCATCCGATCGATGTTGTCCGACATATGACCGGCTGTTTGAGTCCGATGACCGAATGTTACCGCCAGACGCGTTTCGGGGACTGTACTCGTCTCCTTCCTCAGTGGCTAGTATTTGTGAGCAAGTTTGCCACTTTGAAAAGAACCGGCACACAGCCGTTATATCAGCAAACACTGAGGCTCCACAGATTTGGAGACACGTGGAACGCTAAAGGAATCCCGCGGACTACACAATCAGTGGAAATATCGGGACCGCATGTGTTATAGCTTTACACAGCTATGTTCTAGCAGAAATACTAAAGATCCGGTACACAAACCGTAAGAAAGATCTTTAACAGTAGGTAAGCTCACTATATAAGGACAGCACGTGGGACGCCACGAACCGAGGCTGCTAACTGTGAGTAATAGCTGCTCAGACCGAGAGCTCACTATAATCTATTTAATAATTACCTGCTACTATCTATCAAGAACTACGATTTATATCATTTTCTGCAAACCACTTGCATGCAATTGTTTGTATGACACTATCGACACATATATATACAATTGTGAAACAAGACAGAACTATCGTTTCTGTGACAAGCAAATGTGAGCTTCAATAATCATTGCAAGATCACCCTATATCCACCTTTAAGGAATTTTTGGACTCATTTGATATTATACATGTATGACTATTAACCATATATTGTTTCAACATACCAGAGGTCTTTTCAACAGAGTCCATACAGTGATTGTGTCGATTTCATAATGTGTGATTAATTGTCAGCCTCCATTTCTGGATCCGATATTTATTCTTATATTTGTATATTGATAATATTTTATTCCTATTTTATTATATATGCATATGTCTATTTTTTTGGTTTTACATTTATGCTAGGATTTTTATAGGTAACATTGTGTGATTTAAATAAATTTGTCATTGACTTTATTCTATATCAGAGTGCCATCTATCAGAGTGCCCATTCACTATCTATACAGGGAAATAAATTTCACAAATTATTTACATACAATTAGATATTTCAAAATAATTTATAGGTCTAGTTAAATCAAAAAAATTATTTATGTCCACAAAAATACGACCCTTAAAAATATAACTTTTAATATAACTTTTTTAAAACTTAATGCCCAAACTATGATTGGACTAGGATGCCAATCTAAAAGATACCACACTTAATAATATAGATATAACAGGTGACATCTATGTGATTAAGTGTGGCATCTTTTAGATTGGTATCCTAGTCTAATCATAGTTTGGGCATTAGGTTTTAAAAAAGTTATATTAAACGTTATATTTTTAAGGGTCATATTTTTTTGGACATAAATAAAAAAAATTAAATTTCACAAATGCGTCTGTTACATTGTTGGGTGACAAATTCTCATCTTTTGCGCTAGAAAGTACATTTGAGGTCTACGCTGCATTTATCACAGTCCGAATGGTGAGGCCAGAACAAGTACAGGTGATAGTAGATTGGGTGGCTGACAGTGCCTCCAGTTTCTTCACATTGTCTCCCACCCAATCCCCTGCTGAAAGCACAGAGTTGGCACCTACAGCCCATGGCCATCTGTCTTTCAACTCATCCCCTTGCAAATCAGGCAAGCAGTCTGAGCCCCAAGTCATGCAGCAGTCTCTTATGCTTTTTGATGACTCTGCTGGCAGGATTTCCGTGGGCCATCCACATAGCCCTGCCCCAGAAGTGGAAGAGATTGAGTGCACTGATGCCCAACCACTTATGTTTCAGGATGATGACATGGGAAGACCACCAGGGCACGTCTCTGATGAGTCTGCAGACCGACAAGGATGGAAGGGGTAAAGATTAGGTGGAAGATGATGTGGAGGATGATGAGGTACTAGACCCCACATGGAATCAAGGTCATGCGAGTGACGTGTGCAGTTTGGAGAAAGAGGCGGTGGTCGCACGGAGGCACCAGCACAGCAAAAGAGGGAGCAGGGTGCAAAAGCGTCTGTTACATTCTTGGGTGACATTTTACCATTTTTGCCGTGAATAAACCGCTGCTCTGCATAGGTGACAGGGACCTAAATTTCTAAATATCATCTGTTACATTCTCAGGTGACATTGTACCATTTTTGCCGTATGACAACCCCCAGACCCCTGGTCATTGTCCTGTTGCAACACCCATCTTCTGTTGAGCTTCAGCTGGTGGACAGATGGCCTTAAGTTCTCCTGCAAAATGTCTTGATAAACTTAGGAATTCATTTTTCATGAGAGCAATCCGTCCAGGCCCTGACGCAGCAAAGCAGCCCCAAACCATGATGCCCCCACCACCATACTTCACAGTTGGGATGAGGTTTTAAAGTTGGTGTGCTGTGCCTCTTTTTCTCCACACATAGTGTTGTGTGCTTCTTCCAAACAACTCAACTTTGGTTTCATCTGTCCACAGAATATTTTGCCAGTACTGCTGTGGAACATCTAGTTGCTCTTGTGCAAACTGTAAATGTGCAGCAATGTTTTTTTTGGACAGCAGTGGCTTCCTCTGTGGTATCCTCCCATGAAATCCATTCTTGTTTAGTGTTTTACGTATCGTAGATTCACTAACAGGGATGTTAGCATATGCCAGAGACTTTTGTAAGTCTTTAGCTGACACTCTAGGATTCTTCTTCACCTCATTGAGCAGTCTGCGCTGTGTTCTTGCAGTCATCTTTACAGGACGGCCATTCCTAGGGAGAGTAGCAGCAGTGCTGAACTTTCTTCATTTATAGACAATTTGTCTTACCGTGGACAGATGAACAGCAAGGCTTTTGGAGATACTTTTATAACCCTTTCCAGCTTTATGCAAGTCAACAATTCTTAATCGTAGATCTTCTGAGAGCTCTTTTGTGCGAGGCATCATTCACATCAGACAATGCTTCTTGTGAAAAGGAAACCCAGAACTGGGGTGTGTTTTTTATAGGGCAGGGCAGCTGTAACCAACACCTCCAATCTCATCTCATCGATTGGACTCCAGTTGGCTGACACCTCACTCCAATTAGCTCTTGGAGATGTCATAAGTCTAGGGGTTCAAATACTTTTTCCACCTGCACTGTGAATATTTACATGGTGTGTTCAATAAAAACATGGTAACATTTAATTCTTTGTGTGTTATTAGTTTAAGCACACTGTGATTGTCTATTGTTGTGACTTAGATGAAGATCAGATCACATTTTATGACCAATTTGTGCAGAAATCCATATCATTCCAAAGGGTTCACATACTTTTTCTTGCAACTGTATATTGAGCACTTTGTCCTAGCGCTTTTCTTGAGGAAGGCTCTATTGCTGAGCCGAAACGTCGCATTTTCCATATGGGTGAACAAAAGTTTTTTTCATTAATTTTTTTGGAGTGCTGCCCGTTTTTCTGAATTGTATATGTATATATATGTATATATATATATATATATATTTATATGTCATATTTTTTTTTTTTTTTCCTATTAATACACCCCCCAAATTTTTTTTTTTTAACAATGTAAAATTAATGCTAGGACAGCTAATAGGACGTACGTATCTGTCCTATTAATACACCCCTTAAATGGCTGTAGTACAATGTAACTTCACCAGTAAACAGCAATTATGACATATATGTTTCCCATTTTTTCCCTAATAATAACCCCCCCCCAAAAAAAAAAGTAAAACAATGTAAAATCAATGCAGAACAGTTAATAGGACTTGCGTATCTTTCATAATAATACATCCCGTAAATGGCTGCATCACAGAACTTGCACCACAATCACAAGCAAGGTTTGCTAGAATTAGTGATATATCATTTAGTGCAAACAACCTAAAAGCAATTTGGATCCCCAATAAGTGCAGCAAGGTGTAACAGAATCACTCCTATTGCACCCTGTTCTCCTTTTATAGTGTAGATAATGCCTCCCTATCCTATCCCTACGCCTTGACTAATCTCTCCCCGAACTTGTAAATAGTTTTTTAGCACAATGAAGTCTTTCCCAGCACTGTCCCTAACACCTGCTGATGTCTCTCCCTGCACTAAGCACACTGGAAAATGGCAGAATCCAAAATGCCTGAGGCTATTTATAGGGCTGTGACATCACAGGGGATTGGCTGCATGCATGTCATTGTGGGTGGTCCCTCGTTTCCAGAGTTCATTATTCCATGCCTTAACACGTGCAGCAGCCATTTTAGGACAAACTGGGATTCGTTATCATGAAGCATGAGGAAATTCGTATTCAGTGCGAATCGAATTCCACTTCGTCAACTTCGATTCGCTCATCTCTAAATAGGATGTTAAATGCATGTGTCTAAACAAGAAGCAACTTCTTCGCAACCCGAAACTCACATGCAACCCCCACTCCTGTGGCTAGTGAAGATTATGCTCTCAGACAAGGACCAGTAGCTGCTCTGTCCATTTCCTACAGTGTCTCTGTATATAATGTCATTGTATAATACTGTTGAGGGGGCCCTGACAATAAAAGCTTTTAGCTTTCCTACTGAGTAGCTACAGCCCTGCACATTATATACATTTCAGTGGTGGTAGCCTCAAAACATTATGACAATAGACAATTACTAAGCTAAATACCCAATAATTCTGGCTCAATTTGTGGCAAAAAGTGACATACATGCCTTGAGACACATTTATTATATGTTTCAGAAACTTTTTGAACCTCAGTAGAAAACAAGTATAATTTAGAGGGGAAAAGGTGCGGCTTAGAGGCAAGAGTAGCTTAAAATGTAACAGTGTGCACCAAAATTGAAGTAAGTCAATTAATAGGTGGTGTGACTTTAGACAAAAATTTCAAGTATCTAGCAAGATGCACTAAATTTATATTACACTCTGTAATCTAAGTTTATGCTCTGTAAATATTAGATAGGATTAGTATACTTGACCCAATGTATTATTTTGCAATATTCTGTACATTCCTCCAGATACTTAATGTAGAAGTGAAGGCTACAATTATGGATTTGTGGTTTAGGGTCCTGAAATCATTTTCATATACAAGACCCTTGGACCTTGACAACATTTCCTGAAGCATGTGAAAAAATAACTGTATGTCAGTTCAGGCCACCTTTACATTCCAGAAGTATTACTTGCTGAGCCGTTAATCTGTTTACATTAATTACAAATTTCAGCTTCTATATCAAGTTTTGACTTTTCTATTAAATTACGTAAAGGGAGCCTACATGTTTTTCTCAATTCCACTTGCATATGCATGAAGCAAATTTCCTTACAATCTTTCTCATCTAAATAAGAATATGACTAATTTGCATATATCTCGCTTATCCTGAAAATATGACATCTTTCTATCCTTCTGGCGCTCAAATAGGTCACACAAGGCATTTTAAATCTCAACACTTTAGGCAATTTGAGGAGAATCATATTATCATATGAACCATAATGTAGTATTTGTGAGCAAGAATTTATGTACTGTATTTAGATTTATTAATATGCCTATGGATGTGCATAAATAAGCAAAATAAACTTGACTTACTCTTCTGATAATAAATAAGACTAGGTGAAAAATAGAAAATACATACATGTATGTGTTTTGTGAAATGGACCTCATTTTTAGTAATTACATTGTATATGTCAAAGTATTTGGCCCTGTTTTTCCTAGTGTTATGGTCCTTTTCCAATGTTTTTGGCAATTCCAACAATAACAACCACTCATAATGCCAGAACCATGTTATAGGTGTGCGTGTGCTAGTGTGTAGAGGTTACTCATTCACACCGATGAAGAGCTCCAACAGCAGGGAAAGATTACTCAAAATACATAGTTAGTACCCCAGAGGTGCACTTATCTTAGGAACTGGCTGTCATCTTCCTCTTGGCTTCTAGAGACTGCACCAGTGGTGGACTGGCCATAGACCCTACCAGGAGTTTTCCCAGAGAGCTGATGTCCAGTGTGCCGCCTGACTCTACTATTTCCCCAACCTGGTGTTGGTATGTTTTCAATATGTCCATCCCTGTACATCAAGACTTGAAGCTCCCAGCCTTAATGAGCTCTGGGAGCATCAGGTCTTGACACATGGAGATGGACAGTGGCTGGCCCTGCAGGATAATACAGTACCACTGTCAGCACTGACTGAAGGGATCACCACCGGATAGGTGAGGAATGTGCTGCGCTATCCGGCCGCTGACCAAGTACAGACAGTACAGAGTGGGCCACTAACGGGCAGGACTATCATCAAGACATCACATGATCATGGTCTTGATGCTGGAAACATGATGTCAATGCAGTTACAAACTAGCAGGAACTACACTGCCCAAGTGCCACTGCAGATTTAAGTCCCAATGGGTGACTCTGTTGTAGGCTTACCTCCACTTCCAATTGTTCCCACTGTACCGCACTCAGGAGATGAGTCCTCTCCACTGGGGACTGGAGATTGATGAAGACTATCACACTCACAGACAGTTGACAGACAGTCACAGAAAGTTGTTAACTACAAGATCCTTTGCCAGCATTGATGCCCTTTTCTGCCTCGGCCTAAAGTCACTGTCCAGGCTGCCTGACTGCCTCCCTGTCCCAGACCCAGCCTGTTTTTCTGACCCAGCCCAAGCATGCCTGCCTGACCACCCATTTTCTCGCCTTCCCCAGATGCTGTGACCTTACTGGGCATGGGTGGACTGTCCATGTACCCTACTAGTATAATTCCCAGGAGCCCAATGCCCAGTGGGCCACCAAAACCATCCCCACAGCCATCAACCAGGTACATAATGATCTGGTGCTCCCAGCATTAATTAACACTAAGATTGCCAGGCCTTATATAACCAGCTGCCACTGTAGGTGCACTCCGGGATTCAACTATATGGTTGTCCTCATTATAACACTGCAGCTAAATACAAAGGAACTAATGGTTTCCTGCCCTGCCATTCAACCTTATAGACCTCTAGTATGCAGTAAGCCAGCACAAGCAATCTCAAATCAATGACATCATTGTCACTGCCTGCGCTGGATCCCAGGTGTTGCAAATGACATCATTGTTTCGCGACCAACTGCGTTGGGTCTCAGGCATCATGATTACATCTTCAAGACTGTCCGCCTGTGCCGGGACAAAGGCGTCTCAGGCTACAAGTCATAAGAGGCCTGCAGCCTGCATCGCAGTTTTTCTTCCCTGGCCACTTGGGGACCATTAGGGACATGACTAGGGCACTATGACATCACTTGGGTCACTGTGGGGCAAATTACTGGGGACATTGTGGGGAACATTACAGGGAGTATTGTGATGACATTAATGACAGCATTACAAGTAGACATTAAGGGCTCTATAGGTGCCATTATTTGGGGCACTATAAGTACAGTATATTAGTCTCGCATATAAACCATTGCTGTGATTGGTGGCTCATGCATTAATGGATTTGTGGTGCGCGCCACAATCATTTGAATCCAAGTTCGGTTCATTATGTAATACATTAATGCATGCGCCACTATTTACAGTAACTGCGTGCTCATAAGACTAATGAAGTCTTGCATTAACAGCGGCCATAGTGGAAAAGCCTCATCGGAGGCAATACATTTTAATGCTTGTATGGAGATAGGGATCGAGTTATATAGATGAACAAATTAGTTTCATCCAAAGTAGGATAAACCGGTTTGCTCATCACTATTGAGTGACAATTCAAAAAATACCTTCTTATAATGTGTGCCAGTACAAAAAATACCCCCTTATAATCTGCACCAGGGCAAAAAATACCTCCTTATAATGCATGCCAGTACAAAACTACCCCTTCATAATGTGTGCCAATGTAAAAAATACCCCCTTATAATGTATGCCAGTACAAGAATGCCCCCTTACAATGTGTGTCAATGCAAAATATACCCGCTTATAATGTGTGCCAATGCAAAAAATACCCCCTTATTATAATGTATGATATTATGTATCTCCGTCGTCAGGATGTTGACACAGTTAGATGCTGCAGTGGGGCATGGGAGTAATGTCTCCCTGCCCTGCCATTACCTCTGATAGACTTCAGACCTAGTGCCTGTAGCCTATCAGAGGCCGGCACAGGTGTCATGATGATGTACGGTAATTATTATCGTGCCACCTGAGCCAGCCAGTGTAAAGCTCAGGTAACAGGCTGGAAGAGGCCTGCACCGCATCGCTGACAGCTGAATGGAGGTAAGTATTTGAGTTTGTTTGTTTTTTTGGCATCTTGCTGTTGAGTCATCAAGGGGGAGCACTATGGGGGCATCTACTGGGGGAACTGAATAGGTCCTTTTTGTAGTGGCACACATAAGAGGGCATCTTCTTGTACTGGCTCATATTATGGAGGGCACTATGGCAGCATTTTATACTGGCATACATTGTATTTCCAAATTTCTATTTCTCTGCTTTTAAAACAGATAGTGATACCTCATATAATAGTTATTACTTTACATTCCCCATATGTCTACTTCATGTTTGGATCATTTTGTGAATACCATTTTATTTTTTTGTTGATGTTACAACTTACAAGGCTTAGAAGTTTAGAAGCAAATCTTGACATTTTTCAGAAAATTTCTAAAATTTCTCAATTTGTGAAGATTACATAATAGAAACCACCCAAAAATGACCCAATTTTACAAACTACACCCCTCATGGTATTCAAAGCTGATTTTACAAACTTTGTTAACCCTTTAGTTGTTCCACAAGAATTAATGGAAAATAGAGATAAAATGTAAAAAAATTAACTTTTTTGGCAGATTTTTTATTTGAATCAATTTTTTCCAGTTACAAAGCAAGGGTTAACAGCCAAACAAAACTCAATATTTATTGCACTGATCCTGTAGTTTACAGAAACACCCCATATGTGGTTGTAAACTGCTGTACGGGCACACGGCAGGGCACAGAAGGAAAGAAATGCCATACGGTTTTTGGAAAGCAGAGTTTGCTGGACAGTTTTTTTGACACCATGTCCCATTTGAAGCCCCCCTGATGCACCCCTAGAGTAGAAACTCCAAAAAAGTGACCCCATTTTGGAAACTAAGGGATAAGGTGGCAGTTTTGTTAATACTATTTTAGGGTACATAGGATTTTTGGTTGTCCTATATTACATTTTGTGAGGCAAGATAACAAGAAATAGCTGTTTTGGCACAGTTTTTATTTTTTGTTATTTACAACATTCATCCGACAGGTTAGATTATGTGGTATTTTTATAGAGCAGGTTGTCACGGATGCGACAATACCAAATATGACAAATTTTTTTGGTTGTTTGTTTCAGTATTACATAATAAAGCATTTTTGAAAAAAAAAAAGATTTTTTAGTGTCTCCACATTCTGAAAGCCGTAGTTTTATTTATTTTTTGGGCGACTGTCTTGTGTAGGGGATCATTTTTTTCGGGATGAGATGACGGTTTGATTTGTACTATTTTGTGGTGCGTATGACTTTTTGATCACTTGCTATTACACTTTTTGTGATGTAAGGTGACAAAAAATTGCTTTTTTACACCGTTTTTATTGATTTTTTTTTACGGTATTCACCTGAGGGGTTAGGTCATGTGATATTTTTATAGAGCAGGTTATTACGGAAGCGGCGATACCTAATATGTCAACTTTTTTTTTATTTATGTAAGTTTTACACAATGATTTCATTTTTGAAACAAAAAAAAACATGTTTTAGTGTCTCCATAGTCTGAGAGCCATAGTTTTTTCAGTTTTTGGGAGATTATCTTTGGTAGGGTATGATTTTTGCAGGATGAGATGACGGTTTTATAGGCACTATTTTGAGGTGTGTATGACTTTTTGATCGCTTGCTATTACACTTTTTGTGATGTAAGTTGACAAAAAATTGCTTTTTTTAAACTGTTTTTATTAAAAAATAATTACGGTATTCACCTGAGGAGTTAGGTCATGTGATATATTTATAGAGCAGGTTCTTACGGGCGCGGCGATACCTAATATGTATACTTTTTTTTATTTAGTTAAGTTTTATACAATACCAGCATTTTTTAAACAAAAAAAATTATGTTGTAGTGTCTCCATATTCTGAGCCATAGTTTTTTTTTTTTTTTGATTGTCTTAGGTAGGGGCAAATTTTTTGCGGGATGAGGTGACGGTTAGATTGGTACTATTTTGGGGGGCATACGCCTTTTTGATCACTTTTTGTGATGTAAGGTGACAAAAATGGATTTTTTTTTACAACTTTTTTTTTAATGGTATTTTCAGACAGGGTGGATCATGTGATATATTTATAGAGCCGGTCATTACGGACACGGCGATACCTAACGTGTGTTTTTTTTAAATTTATTTCTTTTTATTATAAAATAAGGGGAAAGGGGTTGTTTTCTTTCCTTTTTTTACTTTATTAAAGGGTTTCTATCACTTCGTATGACATAATTAGCTGTCAGACACTAGCGATCTGCTAGTGTCTGCTCTGGCCAACCATCCTACTATAATCACTTGTGGGGCAGCGGTTTTGCTAAAAAACTAACTTTTATAAATATGCTAATGAGCCTCTAGGTGCTATGTGGGCGTCATTAGCACCTAGAGGCTCCGTCTACCTTCATACACAGCCGCCGCCCAGCGCGTCCCTCCAGCCTGCCCATGTCCTCCTCCATGTGACGCAGCGGACGAGTTCTCGCGCATGCGCCGTGCGCGGCTGTATTCGGCGCATTTGAGATCTCAGCTCGGAGCGGTCAGACATTCAATGCGCATGCGCGGCTGTATTCGGCGCATGCGCATTGAATGTCTGACCGCTCCGAGCTGAGATCTCAAATGCGCCGAATACAGCCGCGCACGGCGCATGCGCGAGAACTCGTCCGCTGCGTCACACGGAGGAGGACATGGGCGGGCTGGAGGGACGCGCTGGGCGGCGGCTGTGTATGAAGGTAGACGGAGCCTCTAGGTGCTAATGACGCCCACATAGCACCTAGAGGCTCATTAGCATATTTATAAAAGTTAGTTTTTTAGCAAAACCGCTGCCCCACAAGTGATTATAGTAGGATGGTTGGCCAGAGCAGACACTAGCAGATCGCTAGTGTCTGACAGCTAATTATGTCATACGAATTGATAGAAACCTTTTAATTTTTAAAAAAAAACTAATTAAAAAAAAAAATAAAATCTTTACTTTATTTCTGATGTTCACTTTTGGGGGTCTCATCCCCTCTGCAATGCATTACAATACATCTGTCATACACTAACAGGTTGCCTAGGAGACCCAGCCTGAGGCTGGATCTCCTCGGCTCCCGTAGAAGGCAGGTCCCGATGCCGTGCAAGGCATTGGGCAGCCTCTGCACGGCATCGGGCTGCCTTCTGAGACATCGAGTCCACACCACAGCAGCACGGGGACTCGATGGGCTCACTCAAACACAAACCCCTTCTATGCCGCGGTCAGCAGCATTGAAGGGGTTAATCTGCAGCAATCGCCGATATGGGGGGTCACAGGACCCCCCTCAGCATTGTCCCAGGGTGCCTGCTAATTGATTTCAGCAGGCACCCAGTTCCAATCACCGCCCGTACCGGGACATCAGGGCGTACCTGTACGCCCTGTGTCCCCAACAGGTTAATAGCAAAACATGCACAGACATCGCAGCTCTTCAGGTAAGTATAATGCTGCTATTTGTTGCTAAGTAACCATGGCAGCCAAGACTGCAATAGCGTCTTGGCTGCCATGGTAACCGATCGGAGCCCCAGCGATTTAAACTGGGACTCCGATCGGTACTCTCCACTGCCACCAATGATGGGGGGGGGGGGGGTGGATTTTAATTAGGGGGGGGGGAAGAGGGGAGGCCGCACTGGTCACAATACTTGGAATCCGCACTGGCCGGGCCACCAATGAATATAGAGGGAGGGGGAGGCCGCACTGGTCATATTTAATACTGGGGAGGGAGGGAGGGAGGGAGGGAGGGGGAGGCCGCACTGGTCATATTTAATACTGGGGAGGGAGGGAGGGGGAGGCCGCACTGGTCATATTTAATACTGGGAATCCGCACTGGCCACCGATGAATATAGAGGGAGGGGGGCCGCACTGGTTACAATTAATACTGGGGAGGGAGGGGGGGCCGCACTGGCCACCAATAAGTTAAATACAGAAGGGGGGGGTCTGCCCCCTGCTGCCTGGCAGCATCTGCCAGGCAGCAGGGGGCAGTCATGTACACAGTTCTCAGTATATTCTAACTTGAAGCGTCCCCATCACCATGGGAACACTTCTGTGTTTAGAATATACTGTCGGATCTGAGTTTCACGATGTAACTCAAATCCGATGGTATATTCTAACATAGAGGCGTTCCCATGGTGATGGGGACCCTTCAAGTTAAAATATACCATCGGATTGGAGAAAACTCCGATCTGATGGTATATAATAGGGACTCCTGACTTTACATTGAAAGTCAATGGGGGACGGATCCGTTTGAAATTGCACCATATTGTGTCAACGTCAAATGGATCCGTCCCCATTGACTTGCATTGTAAGTCTGGACGGATCCGTTTGGCTCCGCACGGCCAGGCGGACACGAAAACGCTGCAAGCTGCGTTCGGGTGTACGCCTGCTGAGCGGAGCGGAGGCCAAACGGTGCCAAACTGATGCATTCTGAGCGGATCCGCATCCACTCAGAATGCATTGGGGCTGTACGGATCCGTTCGGGGCCACTTGTGAGAGCCTTCAAACGGAACTCACAAGCGGAGCCCCGAACGCTAGTGTGAAAGTAGCCTTAATTGTAGAGCTAACCAGAGTCTGCTAAGATCCAACAGCTCGCACAGACACCCAGCCCCCAGCAATCACAGGATCACTGGGACTGGAGCAGGGAGCAACATTGCGGCTTCCTGATCATTGAGTACTGTGTAAGCAGCAATAGGGAAGAGAGGATATAGGGAACTGTCCCTGCCTTCTCTAAGGGGAGCCCTGCTGTCACTGACTCCCTACTCTCACAGCTGCACGATTAGCACTCAGCTTTCTTCTACCTGATGTTGTGTAGTCTCTGTAACAACATTTATAAATATGCTAACAAAGATTGGTATATTGTCAACAGGCGGTAGGCAAGGAGTTAACATCTAGAGCTCTGTACATAAGAAATACAGAGGGGTTTGAAGACATAACATGAATAAATGACAAGTACAAGTGAAATAAACAAGAGCTTACTGTTTTGAGACAAATACAATGAATTCCAATCATGTTTACAGACACATTGGGCCACTATTACTAAAGTGATTTAGCCTAGACCCTGATGTAAAATGTACCAACATTTGGTGCAGATTGGAGCATTTTTTTGTGCATTTGGCACATGTATTTTTATTAATCCATTTCACCTAGCTTGCCAATTGGATGTGGCTTGGCAGGAAATGTGCTTAACCTGTAATAATATGAAGCACTTCAGTCACCTGTAGCAATTACAAGTCCACAATGGGAGCTCTTGCGATGACAGTCTTTCAAACTTGCAGACTTGTGTGTTCATTTTACCTCATTGTGCCAATATTGTATGTGAGAGAGCAATAGAAGTCATACTCACAAGCTGCTGGTACAAAACCTTTTGTTTCTTTTTATTTCTTTACTTCATTCCAATATAAAATGGTACATCATGAGGGACGCTGAGACAGACATCATTCACACCTCCTCCACGCGACGTTACAGGAGAAAACGCCCCCTTACTCATGCATGGAGGTGGGGTATTTATAGCACCAACAGCAAATACATACAGTTGCAAGAAAAAGTATGGAATGATATGGATTTCTGCACAAATTGATCATAAAATGTGATCTGATCTTCATCTAAGTCACAACAATAGACAATCACAGTCTGCTTAAACTAATAACACACAAATAATTAAATAATTAAATGTTACCATGTTTTTATTGAACACACCATGTAAACATTCACAGTGTAGGTGGAAAAAGTATGTGAACCCCTAGACTAATGACATCTCCAAGGGCTAATTGGAGTGAGGTGTCAGCCAACTGGAGTACAATCAATGAGATGAGATTGTAGGTGTTGGTTACAGCTGCCCTGCCCTATAAAAAACACACCCCAGTTCTGGGTTTGCTTTTCACAAGAAGCATTGCCTGATGTGAATGATGCCTCGCACAAAAGAGCTCTCAGAAGATCTACGATTAAGAATTGTTGACTTGCATAAAGCTGGAAAGGGTTAAAAAAGTATCTCCAAAAGCCTTGCTGTTTATCAGTCCACGGTAAGACAAATTGTCTATAAATGGAGAAAGTTCAGCACTGCTGCTATTCTCCCTAGGAGTGGCCGTCCTATAAAGATGACTGCAAGAGCACAGCGCAGACTGCTCAATGAGGTGAAGAAAAATCCTAGAGTGTCAGCTAAAGACTTACAAAAGTCTCTGGCATATGCTAACATCCCTGTTAGTGAATCTACGATACGTAAAACACTAAACAAGAATGGATTTCATGGGAGGATACCACAGAGGAAGCCACTGCTGTCCAAAAAAACATTGCTGCACGTTTACAGTTTGCACAAGAGCACCTGGATGTTCCACAGCAGTACTGGCAAAATATTCTGTGGACAGATGAAACTAAAGTTGATTGTTTGGAAGAAACACACAACACTATGTGTGGAGAAAAAGAGGCACAGCACACCAACATCCAAACCTCATCCCAACTGTGAAGTATGGTGGTGGGGGCATCATGGTTTCGGGCTGCTTTGCTGCATCAGGGCCTGGACGGATTGCTATTATCGAAGGGAAAATAAATTCCCAAGTTTATCAAGACATTTTGCAGGAGAACTTAAGGCCATCTGTCCACCAGCTGAAGCTCAACAGAACGACCCAAAGCATAGAAGTAAATCAACAACAAACTGGCTTAAACAGAAGAAAATCCGCCTTCTGGAGTGGCCCAGTCAGAGTCCTGACCTCAACCCGATTGAGATGCTGTGGCATGACCTCAAGAAAGCGATTCACACCAGACATCCCAAGAATATTGCTGAACTGAAACAGTTCTGTAAAGAGGAATGGTCAAGAATTACTCCTGACCATTGTGCACGTCTGATCTGCAACTACAGGAAACGTTTGGTTGAAGTTATTGCTGCCAAATGAGGTTCAACCAGTTATTAAATCCAAGGGTTCACATACTTTTTCCACCTGCACTGTGAATATTTACACGGTGTGTTCAATAAAAAAAAAGTAACTGTTAATTCTTTGTGTGTTATTAGTTTAAGCAAACTGTGATTGTCTATTGTTGTGACTTAGATGAAGATCAGATCACATTTTATGACCAATTTGTGCAGAAATCCATATCATTCCAAAGGGTTCACATACTTTTTCTTGCAACTGTATATACAAACCATATCCTTTATACAAAATACATAGCCATAAATAACCCTAAAACATGAAAGTGATTAGAGATGAGCGAATTTCATGTTATGAAATTCGTTCATGCTTCGTTTGGTGGTAAAAGCAGAATTGCGTTATGGATTCCGTTACCACGGACCATAATGCAATTCTATGACAGAATGCCTTTAGAGACATTCCCTTATTCATTCCGTCACAATAGAAGTCTATGGGCTTCAAAACGGATCCATCCCGTTTCCGTTATGCAAGTATTAAAGGCTACAGGTATTAAAGGCTACAGTTTCACAATCTCCTACTGTTCTCCTCCTCATTGTCTCAACTTTTTACTACCTCCAGAACCTGCCACCTGAGATCTGTCACCTGATGGGCCAGATCATAAAAATGTTGGGCAACAGTAGTTTCACCTCGTTTTTTCACCTCCACTGTATCCATCTTCCTTCTGAGCTCCTTCCTAATGCTGGACTTATGCTCGTTGATTCTGATCCTAAGGCTAGATCTACACAACGACATTTGTCACGCGACATTTTGTCGCACCAATGTCGCACGACAATTTTTATAATGATAGCCTATGCTACATGCTGCGACTGCGAAGCGTCAGTCGCAAAAAATCCATTCACGATGAATTGTTCAAACCACCCACACAGAATACATCACGCGTCTCAAAGTCTTCCATGAATATATTAGCGAAATTCAGAGCTGCGGACCCCATCGAAGTACCCTGCAGCTGCAAGTAAAAATCGCTATCAAACCGAAAATAATTTTTGTCAAAATAAATTCCAATAAAATCATCAGAAAGGAAATCATCTGATTATTTAACCTAGCATTGCGCTTTGGCTTTTCACATACAGATTCAAGTCCCTCCTCCTGCGGTATATTTGTATGTAAATGCTGGACTTCCAATCTGCACAGGTACCTAACATCGCTGCTGTTTATTCCATCGATCCTATTCAAAAAATAATTTGTGTCTCTCAGACATCTGTCAAAACTACCTACAATCTGTTGCAAAAAAGAATCCAGATAGATCACTAGAGGCTGCAGCAGCAAGTCAGTGCAGGACACTATTTGACATCCAGGATGAGAATCCATATTCTTGGTAACCTTTGCCAGCAGATAAAGGACCGGAATCTTGGGATAGAAACTACTCAGGGCTTTTACAGTCTTGGTTTTAATAATGCTGTTGTCCTTACTGTCTTCCAAAAAAAACATCAATCTCCTTTTTAAATACAGCAGTGGGATTCCCTGGCAGTTTCCTATAGACGTTGGTATCTGCCAACTGTCTACAGGCTTCTGCAATGTACATAGACTTATTCATCACAACAATAGCCCCTCCCTTATTTGCTTTTTTTGTAATGATATTTTCATCTTTTTTTAGGCTCTCTACTGCCAGATATTCACATTTAGGCCTCCTGCACACGAACGTAGGTGTCCCGTTGCCGTAATGCAGACCGCATTTGCGGAACCATTCACTTCAATGGGTCCGCAAATCCAGAGATGCAGAATGGTGCGGAATGGAAGCACGGAACGGAACCCTACGGAAGCACTACGGAGAGCTTCCGTGGGCTTTTGTCCCGTACTTCTGTTACTCAAAAAGATAGAACATGTCCTATCTTTTTGCGGAACAGCCGGATCGCAGACCCATTAAAGTGAATGGGTCCGTGATCCGCTGCGGCTGCCCCACGGAGGGTGTTCGTGCAAGGCCACGGGGCGCACATGTTCATGTGGAGGAGGCCTTAGATAGATTCTCATTTCTAGGTGGTACCTTATCCCATAGACTTTTTACTTCGTTCCATACAGCCTGCTGAAATGTATTCAATGTGTCATTTTTTATATTTGGACCAAAGCGACTTTTAATCCGTAGAGAATCAGGAATAATGTCCAATTGGGATATCCCCCTACCTCTCAACCTATCATATAATGCTTGAAATGCCCATGTGGTATGATATATTTTGGGCAGACATCTCACGCTATAAGGATTAGAATCAATGAGCATAAGTCCAGCATTAGGCTACATGCACACGACCGTATGTGTTTTGCGGACCGCAAAAAAAAACTATGACATCCGTATGCCATCCGTTTTTTTTTTTTGCGGATCTATTGTAACAATGCCTAAAATGGACAAAAATAGGACATGTTCTATTTTTTTTGAGGGGCTACGGAATGGACATACTGATGCGGACAGCACACGGTGGTTTTGGTGTTAGTTTACACCCAGCTGCAAGTTCTGCCTCAAAGAGTCCATGAACAGACTTTTTTTTTTTTTTTAAAGATTTTTTATTTTCATCATAGTAAAACAGCCAGTACAAAGTAGCCACTATACAAAAATAGACAGCTATCCTATAAACTAATAGTAGAATCCTACAAAGATTATGAAAAGGGCTGCAAATTCATGCTTACTACGTGTAATAGAGCTATAAACGCCCATCCCTTCCCCCCTTTTTGGCTGTCGTCACTACCAGCTCTGGTAAAAACCAACATAGTTACACCAGACGTTATGTCTGAACAGTCTTGTGTGCCGCTCTCCGGTTCCTTTCCATATCCTCATACACTTTAATTTGTTGAAGGTACAGGATCCATTCATTTATCGAGGGTGGAGAAACAGAACCCCAATGTTTGACTAAAATAACTTTTGCCACCATCAAACCCCTCATCCAAATCTGTCTAACCCGGGCCGGGACTTCCATATCTAGCACATAATCTCCCAGCTGCACTGTCACCATCCCAGGGCTGTACCTCGAGCAGGACTCCTTTTGTAGGGCTTCAAAAACTTGTTCCCAATACCTTTTTATTTGACTACATTCCCAGAGTAAATGCCTGAAATCCGCATTCACATATCCACATTTCGGGCAGCAGCAGTCTCGGCCTTCATTCCGGGAAAATTTTGCTTGGATTTTTGGTGTATAGTACAGCCGGTGAAGGATCTTAAATTGGATTAATCTATGAACGTTAGAAAATGTAACCTTTCTCACATTCCTGTAAATACTAGGCCATTGCAATGGTGAGCAATGCAACTCTGAGCTTTTATATAAAGTTACAGTTGCCAGTGCTGTTCGCAATTTACTATATAGGCTAGCTATCTTAACCTTCTCATCTATCTGGGCATAACAATATTAAAAAAACATTCTCCCGTGGACAAATACAACTTTTCCTAGAGGCCTCATAGGCGTGTTTTAAACGTGCATACATAAACACATCTATTAATGTACACTGCTCAAAAAAATAAAGGGAACACTTAAACAACACAATGTAACTCCAAGTCAATCACACTTCTGTGAAATCAAACTGTCCACTTAGGAAGCAACACTGAGTGACAATCAATTTCACATGCTGTTGTGCAAATGGGATAGACAACAGGTGGAAATTATAGGCAATTAGCAAGACACCCCCAATAAAGGAGTGGTTCTGCAGGTGGTAACCACAGACCACTTCTCAGTTCCTATGCTTCCTGGCTGATGTTTTGGTCACTTTTGAATGCTGGCGGTGCTTTCACTCTAGTGGTAGCATGAGTACGGAGTCTACAACCCACACAAGTGGCTCAGGTAGTGCAGCTTATCCAGGATGGCACATCAATGCGAGCTGTGGCAAGAAGTTTTGCTGTGTCTGTCAGCGTAGTGTCCAGAGCATGGAGGCGCTACCAGGAGACAGGCCAGTACATCAGGAGATGTGGAGGAGACCGTAGGAGGGCAACAACCCAGCAGCAGGACCGCTACCTCCGCCTTTGTGCAAGGAGGAACAGGAGGAGCACTGCCAGAGCCCTGCAAAATGACCTCCAGCAGGCCACAAATGTGCACGTGTCTGCTCAAAGAGTCAGAAACAGACTCCATGAGGGTGATATGAGGGCCCGACGTCCACAGGTGGGGGTTGTGCTTACAGCCCAACACCGTGCAGGACGTCTGGCATTTGCCAGAGAACACCAAGATTGGCAAATTCGCCACTGGCGCCCTGTGCTCTTCACAGATGAAAGCAGGTTCACACTGAGCACATGTGACAGACGTGACAGAATCTTGAGACGCCGTGGAGAACGTTCTGCTGCCTGCAACATCCTCCAGCATGACCGGTTTGGCATTGGGTCAGTAATGGTGTGGGGTGGCATTTCTTTGGAGCCCTCCATGTGCTCGCCAGAGGTAGCCTGACTGCCATTAGGTACCGAGATGAGATCCTCAGACCCCTTGTGAGACCATATGCTGGTGCGGTTGGCCCTGGGTTCCTCCTAATGCAAGACAACGCTAGACCTAATGTGGCTGGAGTGTGTCAGCAGTTCCTGCAAGACGAAGGCATTGATGCTATGGACTGGCCCGCCCGTTCCCCAGACCTGAATCCAATTGAGCACATCTGGGACATCATGTCTCGCTCTATCCACCAACGTCACGTTGCACCACAGACTGTCCAGGAGTTGGCAGATGCTATAGTCCAGGTCTGGGAGGAGATCCCTCAGGAGACCGTCCGCCACCTCATCAGGAGCATGCACAGGCGTTGTAGGGAGGTCATACAGGCACGTGGAGGCCACACACACTACTGAGCCTCATCTTGACTTGTTTTAAGGACATTACATCAAAGTTGGATCAGCCTGTAGTGTGTTTTTCCACTTTAATTTTGAGTGTGACTCCAAATCCAGACCTCCATGGGGTGAAAAATTTGATTTCCATTTTTTTATGTGTGATTTTGTTGTCAGCACATTCAACTATGTAAAGAACAAAGTATTTCAGAAGAATATTTAATTAATTCCGATCTAGGATATGTTATTTTTGTGTTCCCTTTATTTTTTTGAGCAGTGTATTATCCATTAAGTTATAGGATTTAAAGTGTCCACGTACGAAAAGATGACACATATTAACCACCCCCCTACATGACCCGTAAGCATAATCTGTGATTTTAAAAAATTCCGTCAAGTTCCTGTTCTCCCACACAGGGGTAAACGCAAAAGAGTGGGAGACTTTCAAAGTTCTCTTAAGCTTATTCCATACCATTTGTATGGACCAAGGAATCAATAAGGACTTCCTCACCCCCAAATAGCCAATTTCCAAACATGAAAAAATATTCTCTATTGGTTTCCCCAGAACCTGCAACAGATATTGTACTAATAAACTATCAGTGAATCTATAACACCGCTGAACCTGTGCACACAAATAATATCCCTGAAAGAAAGGGAGTGATAGCCCACCATCTAATTCCGACAACCATAGATATTTTTGTTTTATTCTCACCCTCTTTCTCCCCCATATTAGATCGTTAATAAGGCACTCCAATCTATGAAAGAAAATATTATCAATCCATACTGGGGAAGCACACATCGGGTACATCACAATAGGAAGGACAATCATCTTAATAAGCGCGATTCGATCCGTCTGAGCCAGAATCAATTTCTGCCAAGCACATATTTTAGACTTTACTTTGCTCAGGACCAGAGTTAAATTAAGCTCATAAAACCTCTTTATAGGAAGACCAATCTTAATCCCCAAGTACTCCAGGGTATCATTCGGAGCAAGGACCTTTACAACACTCCCCTCATCTATGGCCTTGCGGTTAAGCGGGAGGAGCGATGACTTGGACCAATTAACCCGATAACCCGAGAATCTACCAAAGTCCTCTATTACTTACTCACATAAGGGAGAATTTTCCATCCCCGGTCCAAAAACAAAATGACGTCATCGGCATACAGGCTTATTTTGTCGCTCACTCCTGCCACCCCAAAGCCGTCTATACTATTATTTGAACGGATCTTACAGGCCAATGGTTCAATAAATAAAGCAAAAAGAAGGGGAGAGAGAGGGCATCCCTGTCTCATCCCACGCCGAATCGTAATGGGGGAAGAACAGATGCCGTTGATGTTTAACCGGGCTAACAGACGTTCATATAGCATTTGAGTCATCTCTGTAAATACGGTCCCCAATCCAAAGTGAGACATAGTAACCCACAAAAAAGACCACTTCTTCCTGTCAAACGCATTTGCGGCATCTAAAGACAGGATGGAGTGGTCTATACTACCCCCAACCGAGAGATTCAAATACACCCTATAGAGGCTCATCTGTATTTGTCGGCCCGGAATGAATCCCGTCTGATTATTATGTACCAGAGAGGCTATGACCCTTTTCAGGCGATTAGCCAAAGATCTTATAATCTGTGTTTAAGAGCGATATGGGTCTATATGAACCCATATCGCATCCATCTTTATCCTTTTTCAACACCAAGGTAATCACTGCCTCTCTAAATGATGGGGGCAAAGTGCCAGATCCACAGGATTCATTCAGGACCCGCAAAAGAATTGGGAGGAGCGATTTAGCATGGTACCTGTAGAGTTCAAACGGCAAGCCATCAGTGCCAGGGGATGAATTATATTTCAATAGTAGAAGAATTGATCGCAGCTCCTCCAGGTCAATAGGGCGCGCCAACATTTCCCTATCCTGTAGTTCTAACTGGGAAAGTCCTAATTGTTGTAGATATTGCTCCATATCGTCCCGTCTAAGCGTAATATCCGACTGATAGAGCACAGAGTAGTATTTCACTAATTCTTCCCTAATCAGCGGTGAAGATCTCACCCTATTACCTTTTGAGTTCCTGATCTCACTTATAGTAGTAGCCTCTCTCTGATTAGCAACCAACCGTGCCAAGAATTTTCCTGTTTTACCCGATTCGCAGAAGCGATTTTGGCCCTGGAAAAGAAGCTTATGTTGCGCTTTACTATATAAAAATATCTTAAACTGTGCATTGGCCTCTTTTAACTGGGTTATGTTTTGCTCATTATGGTTAGCGATCAATACACCCTGTAATCTCCTAATTGTCTCTGGCAACTGTTGTTCCCTTTGACGAAGTTCAGATCTATACCGATTGATTTTAGAGAAATATATACCCCTTATATGGGCCTTCAATGCATCCCACACATAATGAATCTGTGTTGAGCCTACATTGAATCCCCAGAATTCCTGTATTTCATGATCTACCTGACCCTGCTCTCCTATCACATCCAGCCAGTGCGAATTCAATTTAAAAATTCTGCCTGAGGCTGGAGGATCCACCTCTCTGAGCGAGATCAGGACTGGAGAGTGATCTGATATTCCATGAGGTGCGTACTTCATTTTCAGAATTTGATGACACAAATCTCGAATTGCGAAAGCCAGATCAATACGGGACATTGACCCATAGGACTGGCTAAAGCAAGAATAGATTATCTTATTGCCATAGAGGTGCCGCCAGATATCAACCAGCGCCAGCTCCTGGCAAACCGAGCTCAAAGTAGATCCAGTCCGACCTTGCCCAGCAGAGGAGAAACGGTCCAACCCAGGATCCAGTACGGAATTAAAATCTCCGGCTACTAGTAACGGACAGGGTTTTTTTGTGGCCAGATATTCAGCTAATAGAGAGAGAACAGTTGATTTATATGGTGGAGGAATATAGACAAACGCCATTATAATCTCCTGCCCTTTCCAATACCCATGCAAGAAGACAAATCTCCCCTCTTTATCAATCATGCTATCCACCGGTAGAAATTCCATACCACCATGGATATAGACACTAACCTCTCTTGAATAAGAGGAGAAGTAAGCATGATATTCAAAAGAAGAACATTTTCTTTTCAATGTATAGAGCCTGTCCACTGTTGCATGGGTTTCTAACAATACAACAATTGCCGGCAAGTGGCGGGCCACCTGATCAAACACCACCGTCCTCTTCACCCTGACTCCCAACCCTCTCACATTCCAGAATAGAATGTTACCTGACATAGACAATTAATGCCTGATAATCCTGGTCTCCCATCTAGGAGAGAGACACACAAGACCACAAAGCGAGTGACGACAGCCAATCCCTCCCCAATACCCGCCCCCAAAATACCCCCTCCATGGTTGATAAGGAAAAACACATTACCCATCAACCTCTTCCAATCCACCAAACCTCCCCCGAACCACTTTTCCCCCTGATCTCCCTCCTCCCACAACCTTATTTTCTTTATAGCCCTGCCGTGTCCAGCCATTGAACAGCCTCTGCCTGTGTAGAGAAAAAACGGACCATATCATTATGCACTACCCTCAATTTGGCTGGGTACATCATTGAGTACTTAACATTAGCTGCAGCTAATCTTTTTTTGACCTCCAAAAAGGATCTTCTTTTAATTTGGGTCTCTCGTGAGAAGTCTGGATATATTGATATCAAATTACCATCAAAGTATGTCTCTAATACTTCTCTTTTCCGTCTAAGTACCCAATCCCGGTCTTTTGAGAAAACTAGTTTCGCCAGAACTGCCCTAGGAGGAGCCCCTTGTGGGGGCTTTTTGGGGGAGATTCTATGGGCCCTTTCCACACAGAAAGTAGATGCATCATGATCCGGCCCCAAGTTTTCCACCAACCATTTTTGGATAAAATTTGCAGGGTTATCCTGTTCTGTCCCTTCTGGAAAACCTACTAGTCGCAAGTTATTTCTACGGGATCTATCTTCCAAATCTATCAGTTTCCCTCTAAGCCAGGATCAGTCTGCATCTACCTCTTCCAGTCTCTTTTTAATAGACTGGTCTCTGAAGTGGCAAAATCCACTGCAGATTCCAGCTCCTTCACCTTCACTCTTAGTTTAGCCATCTCATCTCTAATTATCGCAATATCACCTTGTACTGCTGAGAGGGATAAGGCCATCTCTGCAACCGAGGTATTAGTGACATTTACTACTCCCAATATATCAGAGAGTTTTTTTATTAATACTCTCAAAACCTTTGCTCTGGGATATATTAACCAGGTATATCCGCAAGTACACCTGACAGTTACTGATGGCACAGCAGGTAGCAGCAGGTCTTTACCCGTGGTCCCCACCCCTCACAAGCACACTACACAGCGCATCCAGGGGGGACCCCGCTCCACAGACCGACAGGATCCAGTCTCTACTCACTGCTCCACCAACGTCCACGGCCAGACACCACTGCTCGCCAGCGTCCACCGCAAGATCAGCAGGACCAGGATGGAAAGAGGCACAGAGCATCCACCGCAGGGTCAGCAGGGCCAGGACGGGATGAAGCGCAGCAGCGCCCTAACTCCAGCTCCAGAGGGATCCCACCAACTCCCGACACCCACCCAAGGTAAGAGACTGTACCTCAGCCGTTCCACACCGCGGGGTCTATCACTTTACATCTGAGTCCAGAAATATGGCCACGACCGATGGGAAGGTCAGAGCATCGTCCTCAGGGCCCACACTGGATCCAGCTTTGAAATCAGCGCCACCGCGTTCCACCCGAGGCAGCTCCCGGCTTAACACAGGCGCGCGCTCCCGGCATGTCACAAACAGGGCTCCGCGTACCACATCAGAGCGGGAGGCATGGGGGGAGGTGGCGAAGGGAGGAGCGCGGCACGCACCACTACGTCATGCATCCTGTTTCCCCTCACACTGGTCTCAGACCTCCAAGCACAAGCCTCAGATCCCAAGACAGAGATCCTTTCTGCTGAACCCAGCTGTCTTTTAAAGGCAGCTAGGTGTCAGAACCTGGACCGGTACATGAGTCCAGTCCGGTGTTTGACCATACCTGGCCGCTAATCAGTCCAGCAGCACACACTGGGAGGAAAATACCTGCCTCCCCATACAACTCCATTTATTGTGTCACATACCCCCTTTGTTCAACCTTGAGGGGGTGAACACATGCCAAACAGTGCACCCGGGACAGGGCATCCGCTTTTCCCTGCAACCGGCCTGCTCTGTGTTCTACCGAGAACTTAAAGTTCTGTAAGGATAAGAACCACCTGGTGACCTGGGCATTTCTCTCTTTGGCCTGGCTCATCCACTTGAGAGGGGAGTGGTTGGTCACCAGGCGGAACTTTCTCCCCAACAAATAGTAGCGGAGAGACTCGAGTGCCCACTTGATAGCCAGGAACTCTCTCTCCACTATTCTGTACCTGGTCTCGGCTGGGGTGAGCTTGCGGCTTAGGAAGACAATGGGGAGGAACTTCCTGAGACAGTACAGCACCACTTTTGCCTGGGGCTCGGTGACAACATCATGTTGGATTATGGAAGTGCATCCGGGGAGTTCGGAGAACACATCCGTGTTCTGACTCACAAACTCCCTGGCTTCCTGAGCCTGTTTAGAGGAGAGGCTGTCAGCAATTCTTATTGTGGCAACCGCTTCCCCTGCAGCAGACAGAGGGGCCAGAACCTCTTCCCCTAGACAAACCGACCACGGTCTGTCCTCAGCAGAGGTCTCCCTATCCTTTCAAGGTTTTAATAGATTAACATGGTAGACCTGTGCCGGCTTTCGCCGCCCTGGCTGTTGTACCTTGTAATTTACATCTCCAATTTTCTCTATTACCTCATAGGGCACCTGCCACCTAGCCAAGAACTTACTGTCCACTGTCGGTACCAGAACCAAGACCCGATCACCCGGGTTAAAGATCCAGACTCGAGCATGCCGGTTATAGATTCGACTCTGGGCTCCCTGAGCCGCCTCCATATGTTCCCAAACCAAAGGCAACACAGTCTCTATCCGTTCTTGCATCTGGGTGACGTATTCAATCACACTTTTATACGGAGTGGGCTGTTGTTCCCATGCTTCCGTGGCTACGTCCAACAGCCCACGAGGATGTCTGCCATATAGCATTTCGAAGGGCGAGAACCCAGTAGAGGTCTGGGTCACCTCTCACACTGCAAACATGAGATAGGGCAGGAGGAGGTCCCAGTCCCTTCCATCTTTGGACACCACTCTTTTTAACATATTTTTAAAGGTTTGGTTAAACCTTTCTACCAGCCCTTCTGTTTGCGGATGGTATACAGACGTCCGTAACTGTTTTATGTGCAGCAAAATGCATAATTCCCTCATGACCTTGGACATGAATGGGGTCCCTTGGTCTGTCAAAAACTCTTTGGATAGTCCTACGTGGGAAAACATCTCCATTAACTCTTTAACTATGAGTTTGGCCAATGTATTCCGCAGTGGCACCGCCTCCGGGTACCGCGTAGCGTAGTCTAGGATGACTAGAATGTGTTGGTGCCCTCTAGCAGACTTTGGCACTGGTCCTATGAGATCCATAGTGATTCTTTCAAATGGGACCTCAATGATCGGGAGATGTACTAAGGGACTATGGAAATTAGGATGGGGGTTAGTTACCTGGCAGGTTGGGCAAGACTTACAAAACTCTTCCACCTCTCTAAACACACTGGGCAAGTAAAACCGCTGTAGTATACGGTCCTGTGTTTTCTGCAATCGACCACCGACAACATGTTGGTGCGCTAGATCTAGTACCAGTTTGCAATAAACCTTGGGCACCGCCAACTGTTTCACATTCTCCCCCCCCCTTCATAGTTGGTTGACTCGATACAGCAAATCATGGAGAACCACAAAATGCAGAAATATCGACTCGCCCCCGATTGTTGTGGTTCTCCATTGACCATTAACACATTCTCCCAGGCTCGGAATATGAAAGTGGCGGTCACCCCTACTATTGGCCCTTCTGCCTCGGGTTCCCAGGGTTCTAGCCTCCCACTTGAGCAAGGCCACTCCCCTGAGGTTATCCCTGACTCTTGGGGACTGGTAAGTCTCATAGCTGGCCACAGTTTCGGGAAGCCCGGGAAGTCTCTTCCTATTATTAGTTCATAGTGTAGATTTGTGGCGACGGCCACTTCATGAATCCTCCTGCCAGCAACCGTGGTTAAAGACACCAGAGCAGTGGGGTAGTCTTTTAAGTCACCATGTATCACCTCAACTTTCCGGCCAGTAAACTCAGCAGGTCGCACCAGGGTAGTCCTTACCAGGGTCACCAGACTCCCCGAGTCCAGCAGCGCCACCGCTGGAGTGTCTCCCACTTCCACCTGGCACAGGTGATTATTATCTAGAGACTCCCTGGTACCTGTTGCACACAGCTTCCTGGCATATAGCGACCGACGGCAGCCATCGTTAGTGTCCATGAGCTCAACCCTATGGGGACAGTCTGCCCTTACGTGACTGGGCTCATTACACCGCCAACAGATCACCAGAGCCAGGTCCACAGTGGGTACCTCCTAGGTGGGTTTTTTCAGCTCCAGTCTCCGGGTCTGGGGTGGGGATTGTCGGGGTTTAACTGCCCTCTTCCCGAAAGAGCCCCCCTTTAGTTTCCTGGTAGCTTCATATCGTTCAACCAGGTCCACCATCACAAGGGCATTAACAGGGGACGCCTGGCCAATCCAATGCTGAAGAGGGTATGGCAACGCCCTCCAGAACATATCAGCTAAAATATGGTCCAGCATAGCAGTGGGACTCAGTACGTCCAGTTGTAGCCATTTTTGCAAAAGGTGGAATAAAGCATAATACTGGGGTCTCACGGGCTCAACCGGGTTAAACTCCCACTGGTGTACCCACTGGGCCCGGACCAACACATTCACCCCCAGCCTAGCCAGGATCTCACCCTTGACTTTCTGGTAATTGGCCGCTTGCTCGCCTGGTAAGTCGAAATACACCAGGAACGGAGCAACGACCTCAGCCCACTGATTTCGGGGTAGATTCTCCCTCACGGCCTCGAATAACAGCAGGTAGGTTTCAACGTTTCGACGTTATCCATGGGTGCCATCTTGGATATGGCCGTATAAACTGCTTTCCGGGCATCGTGAAAGCTCGGGGATGCTCCTGTTGTCTGTAGAGCCATCACATGTTGCAGCAGCAGCTGGTTTGTTTCTTGCTGCTGTTTATTAGCCTCCTGCTGTTGCAGGTTAGTCTCCAAGAGGGCCTTCATTACAGCTTCCATTTTGCTGAGTAACACGGGTTGAAATTTAGCTGGTTTAATCCAGGAAATACATCCGTGCCCAGAGAAAAAAAATAAAAATATTTCTGCTTTTACGCCAGCCTCACTGCGATTCGCACGCATCCTCCACCATCTGTCACGGGGTCAGGAAGTCGCAGCGGGTGGCTGTGCGCTCTATGTATAAAGATAGTGCTGATTCTTAATGGTAGCTTTCTGGGTATGCCTTGCAACCCTTTTTGGCTCACTCAGGGATCCGTAGCTCCTTCTCCTTTTCCAGCACTCCCAACCTCCTTATATTCCCCTCTCCCACTTCTCTGGTTGCCAGATATAGAGCTTCCTGCCTGGACTTCTATACTGACCCACTGGAGCTGTGTAGCTGTGTTCCCTGGTTGTTGTTCCAGAACGTTACCCTCCGGATCCCTGTTGGACTTTTGTTGTCTGCTGTTGTCGTCCACCTGGGATTATATGTTTTGTCTGTGTTGTCTGTCCTCTCCTTGGTGTTTTCCTTTTAGTGTCAGTGGTGCGGACTAGTGTTCCCACCACCCCGTTCACTACGTAGGGCTCATCTTAGGGAAAGCCAGGGTTTAGGCACGTGATCGGCGTACGGGTGAGGAACCCGTCTAGGGACGTTAGGGCAGTCAGGTGCCAGCCTCAAGGTGAGTCAGGGGTCACCACCTTTCCCTCTCCCTTGGACAGGGCCTTCCCATTTCCCTCCCTTTGCGTACGCCGGTCATGACACCATCTGTGGGGATTCGCTCTGGTAGACAGGATAAGTGGACGCAGTATAGAGACACCAACGAGTTCTGAAATCAAACAGTTTAGTGTTTATTCACACTCTTGGCAAGTTCATAAACAAAAAGTCACATTTCAACACAAAAAGTCACCTTTTGGTTTTGGTGTTAGTTCACACCCAGCTGTAACTTCTGCCTCACAGTCCATGAAAAGACTTTAGGCGGCCTGTTTCCCCTCACACTGGTCTAAGACCTCCAAGCCCAGCACAAGCCTCAGATCCCAACACAGAGATCATTTCTGCTGAACCCAGCTGTCTTTTAAAGGCAGCTAGGTTGTTGTCAAAACCTAGACCGGCACATGAGTCCAGTCCGGTGTTTGACCCCTCCTGGCCGCTAATCAGTCCAGCAGCACACACTGGGAGGAAAATACCTGCCTCCCCACACAACTCCCTTTACTGTGTCACAATATGTATCAGCTGTTGGTGCTATAAATACCCCACCTCCCCCTATACCTGCACGCATGAGTAAGGGGGCGTGTTCTCCCGAAGCTGTAATTACATTTTGTGTCAAAATTTCATTTTTTCTCAAGGTAAGCCAATCAATAGTTGGTATAAAGATAGACAAAAGAGTCTAGTCGTGCACCAAAGTTACCATCCAGCCAGAGTTAATGGGATAAATTTGGCACATCTGTAGACTGTCTAAATTTATGCTGCCAACAGAATTAGTAAATCTGCCCTAGTGATTAATAGGGTTCTCACAGCTTTGCACGAGACAGTATATTGGTATAACTTGTTCATAGATGGGGGGCTGAGCATATAATGGTCATAAAGATGCATGATTGATTTGAAGGTAGGGCTCTTATAACTGTCTTGCAACTGAAATAAACTGAGCTACTGTGTAATCATTAAATAAACAGGACAGATTTTTTTATCCCCTGACAATGAGGGGAGAATTTATCATCACGTCTTGCACTCTATTCTTCTGGCTTCAAAAAGTCGCAAAATGGAGGCTTTGCAACTTTTTTGGGCCCCTTGTGCAAAGATGTTGCCACTTTTTGCATTCTTTGACCACCAACTCCAATTTTAAAAAGTTTATGGTTAAAAGGGCCAGGCAACCTCACTGATCTAATGCCTCGCACTTAGACCTTACACATTATCTGGTATAGTAAAGATCTCAGAGCATTACCAGAAATCATATATATTATAAGTTTAAGTAAAAACCTTTAACAACCTGTAACTATATTAGTTGTATGCCTGGAAGTGGGTGATCATCAGGATTTTTTTTCAAATATTAGTAAAATTGCTTTATAAAAATGACATTCTGTCAGATTTGAGCAACTCCAATAATTAAATTAGAGTCGAGCAAAATTTTGAAAAATTTGATTCGGCAACTTTGCTGAAGTTTGCCAAGAAATTGAATTTGTTCAAAATTAATTAGTCATGAATTGCTATAAATCAGGTATACCCAGGCCACTCTGCCTTAGAGTACAGCCACACGGAGCGGTCATGTTGCATTGAAGAACCAAGCGACCAATAAGCCCACAGCTGCCATCATTTAATAATGAAGACCGCACTGTATAGTCCTTCTTCATTGTTAATGGCCACGTGGCACCTTTAAACAGGTGCTGTTGCTGGTATGGGGTTTTTACTGGTGAAGTGAGGGCACAATATGCAAATTATTGCTGTTCCTTGCCTGCAATCTCCTGTAGATTATTTGACAGTAAACACAGAATATTAATCAGCTCTGGCATACCCACTTCTCCAACCCCAGCACTCTCCTGCCTACAGGCGAGAGCCCTTCTTCTTCCATCTGCTTTTCCTCCTTTTCCACATTATCTAATATGTCATCAATAACATCCACCTCCTCCTCTCTCTGCATCTTTCTAACTTTTCTAGGACATGGAGATTTTGAAGGATGATTTGGAAGACGTAAAGCCAGCAAAATATGAGGATGGTCATCATTAAGACCTGGCCTCTCTAAGGGGTACAGACTGGATGGTATTGATTGTCACACTGGCACTGGAATAATAAAGGCTTCCATCTTATTGGTGTTGAATTACATATCTTAGTTTACGGCTGATGTAGGAATAAGTAAATATAGGAATAAATTCATAAAACTGATGCAGCATAAGTCTCTCTGCACTCTCCCTAGGCTCTCCCTGCAGTCTCCCTCTTTAATATCCTTCCATTAATCATTTTCAGGAACACTGTCCCTATCGCATTGAGCACTTGTCACGTCTCTCCCTATGCTCAGCTCACAAGACATGGGACCGCATAGGATGAGGGTTTTATAGGGCTGTAACATCATAGGGGATGGCTACCTGCAGATAGGCTGGCTGCAGGGCATTATGGGTGATAATGCGTTCCTGGACTTGTCTCCTCTACACTTAGTTTCGCTTTCTAACACGTGGACTTGCTATTTTAGGAAAACTGATTCAATACCACAAAGTGTGAGGGAATTCTGATTAGTTTAGAATCAAATTTCTCCTAAACTTTGGGCCGAATTCCACTTTGGATGCTTCACTTCGTTCAACACTAGTTGTAATCAATCACCCTGAATAAGCCACTATGTAATATTCATTTTATATATATGTGACATTTAATTGGCTACAATTTATATGACCAGGTGGGAAACATTCTATATAATATTGGGTTATAACAAGTGTCTAGCCTGAGAACAAATTACACATACTTTTCATTGAAATAGTAAAAATATGCCAATAACATTTTAAAAGGGTGATATCATTGCCAGAAATGTTGAGACTCTACTATCATCACTTCCTAATTATACAGGTTAACATAAAAAGACTTCCAACAAACTTTTTGTCAGGTGTGAGTATTACATATACTATTACGAAAAGTAAAAGCAGTAATTCATGTAAAAAACTGAAGACTGAGAAATTACTTAGATGCTTGTGATTGACCTGTTTGGCATGATACAGTTTATTCTATTAGCCCAATTAACACCTAATGACAATAATTGCACAGCTAATGCTTGTATAATATATAATTGGTATGAATATCACTGTAAACAATCTTATAATAAGCTGCATCTTTATACAATATAATGCTTGTACACGAAACCTCATAGCCAAGTAGCAGTAATAGTTTCCTCCTAGTGTTGCAACATGTCTGACATGACCATAATGCAGATCCATTTTAAATGGATTTTACATAATTTTAGTATTGATAACTTCAACATCAGATCAAAGGGAACATTTGGGGCAGAGAGACAAAGAGGAAATAAGAATCATAGAAGACTTCAGAATGTCATACACTATTCTTGAGGCCACTTAGAGCACTTTCAGTTAGCGTAAAATCAATCAAACAATTCAGCTTAATAAAATCAAATTTTGAATTATTTGCTCACCTTAAGTTGCTGCTCTTTGAAACAGGCACCGGAACAACTCAGACCTTACACTGGGTAGTCCATGGGTCTATGGGCTCCATACTGGTCTGGATTTGGACTAATTTAAACTGATAAGATTCTATTAGTAAAACTGGTATAATAGCAAAGCAGTACACTAATAAAGCAAGACAAATATTGTATGTATTGTATTGTATGTCCCTACCTCTGTTGGGGAATATAGCCATCATTAATGTACAGTTGGTTTAAGAAGAAAAGTGGGGGACCATTTAGTAAATCAGTTGCACTTCTGCAACTAGAAGTCCATACCCCTTGCATAAAGCTACAGAGATCCTTCATACATGTTTTGTTTATGGTGAGTGTCCTTTTTTCCATGCAGTTATGCCACTGACTTCCATATCTGTATTGCTACATGACCCAGATTGCATGTAATGTGTGAACTGTGCAATCAGATTCTATTCAACAGGCATACATTACATTCAATGACATGTTTACTTTCTTCTCTGAAGATAGGTGGCCATAAATCAATCTAATTATAATATACGGGAGAAAATGAAACTTTTGAAACTGTGGATGTCCCAGGCACATCAAACAACGTATTCTACACTTTGTTTAAACTGATGATCTATCCTCTGGATAGATCATCAGCATCTGATCGGCAGGGGTCCGACATTCGAGACCCCCACCGATCAGCTGTTTGAGAAGGCAGCGGCGCTCCAGCAGCGCCGCGGCCTTCTCACTGTTTACCGCTGGCCGAGTGACGTCACGACTTGTATCAACTGGCCTGGGCGGGACTAAGCTCCATTCAAGGGAACGTAGCCTAGCTGCGCCCAGGCCAGTGATACTAGTCGTGACGTCGCTGGGCCTGCGGTAAACAGTGAGAAGGCAGCGGCGCTGCTAGAGCGCAGCTGCCTTCTCAAACAGCTGATCGGCGGGGGTCTCGGGTGTCGGACCCCCGCCGATCAGATGCTGATGATCTATCCAGAGGATAGATCATCAGTATAAACAAAGTGCAGAACCCCTTTAACTTTTTTTTTTTAAGTCTCAGAGTGGCATTAAATTATAAAATAATTCATACTCATTTTAACTATCCAATGCTTCCTAATCTCAACTTAATGGTCCCTTCTGGCACACTGCAATGGTGACACATCACATCCAATAATGGATGAGTAGTAATTTCCTGTGTACCAATACAGGCCTCAAAGCAGAGATTGTCATGGATAGTTAAGGTACAGTAAGTATGTGTCACGAACCAGCGGGTTTGAACCCACTGTGCCACGTGTCCTACCTCCTCTAAGGGCTTTTTCTAAATGAACCCCTCGATCTTCACAGTACCCCTGATGGTGGGGATTGACTTTTCCGAGGGGAACACCAGGTTGCTACCTCCTGAGGAGGATTGGCACACGAGGCAGCTGGTCTACACGGACCAGGAGGTACCTGAGCAAGGTACCAGAGGTACAGGCGTTGTCAGCAGGCTGAATCGTAACCAGGAGCAACAGTGCAGGACGGAAGGATGAGGCAGAGTCAAAACAGGCAATAGGTCAGGGCAGGCGGCACAGGTACAGGTCAGGCAATCCGGATCGGCAACAGGAGAGTCAAGACAAGCAAGGATCAAACAGGTAGCAGAGTCCAGGAACACAAGTACGAGTCAGGAACACAAGCGGATATTAGGAACCTTAGCAGGACACAAGGACTTTGACACTGAGGCATCTGGGAATGGGGCTGAGCCACTTATATATGTGCAGGAGGGCTAGGATTGGTCAGCGAGGTCACATGATCCAACCCATAAAGGACAGGAAGTGACGTGTGCCGGCCTTTAAGGAAATACTGCAGGAAACAAGCAGCAAACATGCTGTGGCCAGGGCTGAAAGAAAACACTGGCAGCAGATCACCGCTGAACACGGCGCCCGGGACTGCGGCGGTAAGCAGGGAACAGCGTCGCACAGCAGACGCTGTTACAGTATGAATTTTTACACAATTTTGAACTTTAAAAAAAATTCGAAAACCAGCAATTGGTTCCAAAATCCCAAAATATCATCCCAAAATAAGAGAAAATGAAGATTTAAGAAAAATAACCAGATGAGTAAGACAGATGACGCAAGTCAGAAATAGATCCTTTATTTGATGGACAGGAGCTTCTTCAGGGCTTTGTACAGTACACAATGTACCAGAACAATAAAATGGAGCTGCCCTCACCTGACTCCAAAGGAGCAACGCATCCTGGCACAGACATAGGGCAGCACAGAATATGTGGTACCGCACTGTACTGTAAAGAGAAGCTACTAGACAACCCATACAGGTCTTTTACTGGAAACATGGCTACTGTATGTCAATTGGTTGGATCGGAGTCTGAGACACTGTATGTTGAGTCTAGTTTCAACTTACTATCCAGTACTAGAGGACTGGCACACTCAACATATGGAATGTAGTGGATGGGTTTAAATCACAAAATTTATTGTACATACAAATAAAATAAAAGTTTTGTATGCCTAGGCCACTGTATCTTGAGGGACCACTGTAATTGTCAGAGATTCATAGATGTGATTGCACACGTCTATAACCTTCATAAAATTGTATCATTACCTGTCAAAGTGATCCTACATTTAATTTTTTTTTCCCCAGAGGGAGTAATAGAAACTGACACAGAGAAATTAGTGCTTTTGTCAATTAATATATTACAAATTCTTTCACGCTGCCCTGCTATTACATAAAATTATGCATGAGTATGCGTTTCTGAGATGAATCATGCAGTAGATACTTGCAGGAGTATATTCTCAAGGCATAGTTTATACATCATATAGTTTTATAGAGAACAGGTTTCAGACAGTGGCTGTCTTTTTCCAGTTAATTATTTTTTCTTTCAAGATACTAAAATGGTTTGTGTGAACTCACTTATCTTGCATATTTAAATTCCCACAGACTTGAGTGTCCTTTGTACAAAAAAGCTTGAAATCTATGGCATTTTTTAAAGCATTTAAAAACACTTCAAAAATAACTTGTATGTAACAGATTTTTCCATGCCATTTCGGGGGTCAGTGTCATATTCATCAACACAGAGCATTTTTCTCCATTGGTTTATTAAAAAAGCGACTGCCTGGTAGAAAACCTGCAACTAAGGCCTCATGCACACGACCGTTTTTCAGGTCCGCACCCGAGCCGCAGTTTTTGCAGCTCGGGTGCGGACCTATTCACTTCAGTGGGGCCGCAAAAGATGCGGTCAGCACTCTGTGTGCTGTCCACATCCTTTGCTCCGTTCCGTGGCCCCACAAAAAAAATATAGGATGTCCTATTCTTGTCCGTTTTGCGGACAAGAATAGGCATTTCTACAATGGGCCGCCCGTTCTGTTCCACAAATTGCGGAAGGCACACGGGCAGCTTCCGGATCGCAAAAAATGGTACGGTCGTGTGCATGAGGCCTTAGGCTACATGCACATGACAGTAAAAAAAAAGTCTGTTAAAAACTGATGCCTTTCTGAGAAACGGACGTTAAAAATTGACCATTCAATTGGGTGGGGGCAGTCTGTTAGTGAAAAACGGACAAGATAGAAGATGTTCTATTGTTTGTTGTCCATTTTTTAACACATAGACAAAAAAAATGCTGTGTGAATAACCCCTTAGACTACCATTGGTCTTAAAACAGACGTGTGATGGCCGTTAATAAAATGTACATTACATGTTTTTTCACTGTCGTGTGCATGTAGCCTAAGAACACATGTAAAAAATACTCCATAATACTTCTGGAAAACTCCTATGAATAAAAATGAAATAAAATTAATTCATAAAAATTATCATGTGTTAAAAAGTAACTGAAAACAAAAATACACACCCACACACCTACACACCTATATATATATATTGGTATAATGTAAAAAAATAAAATGGTGTTATTTTAACCCCAAGCGGGAAACTGCTTACTGGATAGGGCCCTTGCTCTAGCTACCAGCATCTGAGATAACTTCAGTGCGAGCAGTTTAACCCCTTAGATGCAGTGGTCAATGCTAACCGCAACATCTAAGTGGCTTACAGAGGGAGGGGACTCCCTTTCTCACCTTATCGGCTCACCCAGATGTCATCTGTGACAACTATTTATGGAAGCCTATAAGCCCCTACCACAGCCAGGGTCTCATAGGGAACTGTCAGTGTAAAACTAACAGCTACAATGCATTACAATAGAAGCGATCAGACTCTCAAAATTTGAAGTCCCCTATTGGGACTAAAAGAAAAAAGGTAAATAAGTGTTTTATATAAATCAACAAATAAAGGTTTCAAGAAAAAAAAAGCCCTTTACCCCCCTCAAGCCAATAAAAAAAAAAAATATATGTGGAAAAATAGCAATTTTAATTTTGCACGGTCCACTGCACATTAAATTCTGCAAAATACTTGTAGGGCCACAATGCTCACTCCACCCTTTAATAGATACCTTCAGGGCACATTGTGTTCTTTAACTCCTCAGCCCTCTTGTATGTCCCTATACTATGGAGGAGATCACTGCATGTAAATGCAGTGGTCTCCTCGACTGACAAGCAGGTGATTGTCAGGAAGGAAGGCTTCCTTCCTAACAACCCCCTGCTGAATTGGCAAGTGTAAGGGCTCTTTCACACCAGTGCATCCCGTGCGTGGAATCCGCTGCGTGAGAGACAGCCAAGCCCCATCCCGGACAGCAGAGACACGGAGTATTAACATCATTAATAATGCTCTGTGCCTCTCTGTGATCTTTTTACTACAAAATCACAGTGAGATAAAGTTGTCACCGTGATTTTGTAGTAAAAATCATGTTAATGCTCCGTGTCTCTGCTGTCCGGGCTTGGCACTCTTTCACGTAGCAGATTCCAGGCACGGGATCCGCTCGTGTGAAAGAGCCCTAAAGGGGCCTTAAGTGATTTGCTATTTTAATTTACTGCAGGCTTCACATTTAAACTGCTTAATTCTGCTGTGTAGTATCCTCCATTACTACTACAGCTCCTGAGCTTGACACTTAGCTCAGAAAAAAAAAGTTGAATTAAATGCAGACTGCAGAGGGTGAAGCAAAAAATACTAGATACAAGTGACAGTAGCTCTCAGGGGGATGCCAGAACAGAAGCAATGAGCGCTACCATCAATACAGATGGAAGTGCTCATTGCTTTTCCCTTTATAAGATGCAGTGCATCTTATAAAGGGAATACTAGTGAGCGCTTCCATAATGGAAGCGCTCACTAGTCAACAGGAAGAGGGGGAGAGAAGCTCTGTGAGCGCTGTCCAGTACTTACCCCTCCTCCTGCTTGCTCTTCTCAGGGCCCGCGCTGCTGTGTCCTGGCTGCCTGCAGCGTCAGGACGTACATAGCGCACTCTGACCTGATGCTGCAGGAGGTCAGGTGACTTCAGCACAAGCCCTGAGAAGAGAAGACAGTCAGGACAGGGAGAGTGGCGGCAGGAGAGGCAAGTGACTTTATTATTTTATAGTCTGACCTGAGGTCTGATATGGAGGTTTAATGGGGGATCTGGAGAGGTCTGTTTGGGGTCTGGAGCGGTCTATGGGGGGTCTGGAGGTCTGACTGGGGGGTCTGGAAGTCTGACTGGGGGGGTCTGGAGGTCTGACTGGTGGGTCTGAAGTGGTCTAATGGGGGGTCTGGTGGTCTGACTGGGGGGTCTGGAGGTCTGATTGGGGGTCTGGAGGTCTAATAGGGGTCTGGAGGTCTAATGGGGGTCTGATTGGGGTCTGAAGGTCTAATAGGGGTCAGATTTGGGGTCTGGAGGTCTGACTGGGGGGTCTAGAGGTCTAATGGGGGTGTGATTGGGGGTGCGGAGGTCTAATGGGGGTATGATTGGGGGTGTGGAGGTCTAATGGGGGTCTGATTGGGGGTCTGTAGGTCTAAAGGGGGTGTGATTGGGGGATCTGGAGGTCTGACTGGGGAATCTGGAGGTCTGACTGGGAGGTCAGATTGGGGGTCTGGAGGTCTAATGTGGGTGTTATTGGGGGTCTGGAGGTCTAATGGGGGTGTGATTGGGGGTCTGGAGGACTAATGGTGGTCTGATTGGGGGTCTAGCGGTCTGACTGGGGGGTCTGGAGGTCTAACGTGGGTGTTATTGGGGGTCTGGAGGTCTAATGGGGGTGTTATTGGTCTGGAGGTCTAATTGGGGTGTGATTGTGGTCTGGAGGTTTAATTGGGGTCTGACGGGGGGTCTGGAGGTCTAATGGGGTCTGATTAAAGGTCTGGAGGTCTAATGGGGGTCTGATTGGGGGTCTGGAGGTCTAATGGGGGTCTGATTAGGGATCTGGAGGTATGACTGGGGGGTCTGGAGGTCTAATGGGGGTCTGATTGGGGGTCTTGAGGTCTAATGGGGGTCAGATATGTGGGTCTGGAGGTCTAATAGAGGTCTAAAGGGGGTTTGGTCTGAGATTGGGGGGATCTCATTTAGGGTTTTATATGGGGGTCTGATCTGAAAAGTTTTTTTTTTATTACTATCGCACAATATAAAGGGTTGTTTTTGTACTGACACACTATCCGTGTGGTACCAGTATTTTCTGCAGAAAAGTATTGGGGAGCACAGTGGACACAGTATTGTCGGTGGCAGGATGGGGTGTTGAGAAGGTGGGAGGATGATGGAAAAGTAGAAAAGTAAGATGTCTGTTTGTTAAACTCTGCAGAGACGAGGTGCGGCTGAAAGAAGTCATCATGGTGGTCTGGTCTGAATATCTACATCAGAAAAGAAAAGTCACTGGATGTAAGAGGTATGTGGTTCTGTATGGCCCTGTATGTTCTGTAGCGCTGTATGTAATGTTTTCCAAGTATGTCTTTAAAGGGGTTTTCCGTTTTTTTTTTTGTATGAGCGCTGCCTTCTCTGCTCTGTTTACCTGCTCATCACTGCAAATGCTACGAAGAGCAGGTGAACAGAACAGAGAAAGCAGCTCTCATATGAGCGCTGCCCTCTCTTCAAACAGCTGGGGGCACAGAGGGCATTACTACTATGGGGGGGCACAGAGGGCATTACTAATGTGAAGGGGGCACAATGGGCATTTCTACTATGTAGGGGTCACAGAGCCAGAGGGCATTACTACAATGAAGGGGGCACAGTGGGCATTATTACTGTAAATGGGGCACAGTGGGCATTATTACTGTGAAGGGGCACAATGGGCATTATTACTATGAAAGGGGCACAATGAGCATTATTATTATTATTGTGAAGGGGGCACAGTGGAAATCATTATTGTGAAGGGGCACAATGGGCATTATTACTGTGAAGGGGGCACAATGGGGATTTCTACTATGGAGGGGGCACAGAGGGCATTACTAGCACAGTGGGCATTATTACTGTGAAGGGGGCACAATGTGCATTATTACTGTGAAGGGGGCACAATGGGCATTATTACTGTAAAGGGGGCATAATGGGGATTATTACTGTGAAAGAGGCACAGAGGGGGCATAACTACTGTCAGGGGGTACATTGTGGGCATAACTACTGTGAGAGGGCGTAATGTGGGCATAACTACTGTGAGGGGGCACACATCTGTACAAAACTACTGTGAAGGTTGTACAATGAGGGCAATACTACTGTGAGGGGGTACAATTTTGTTGGGGGGGGTGCCAGAGAAAGGACCCGCCCGAGTGCCAAACACTCTAGGCAGAAATGGTGATATTCCTTTTAAAACTTATTCTGAATAATTACCTGAGACAACAGTTTAAATACTTGAAAGTAAATCTTAGGCTAGTGTCACACTGCCATTAGTAGTTCTGGCAGGCTGTTCCAGCAGACAATATCCTGCCAGAGCTTTCTGGATCCAGCTATTACCAGAATGACCACCGGCCCCATTGACTCTAAAGGGTTAAGATGGAGATCCAGCCACTACCCGGCAAATGTGCCGGAATTCCGATGGACAAAAAACCCTGCACTGCATATTTGCAAGGGTAGCGGCCGGATCTCTGCCAGACCCCATTATAGTCAATAAAAGGCATTCCAATAACATAAGGCAATGCCGGATCGAGAGAGCTCCTGCAGGCTGTTCTTTGCTGAACTACTTACAGCAGTGTGAAAGAAGCCTTACATGCTCTTTTCATTCCCACTAAAGCCACTCATCCTAGAACTAATGAACTGATTTTTTAGATGAAATTCACATGTGGCAGATTTGTTGCAGAAATTTTTGAGCCTGGTCCGTTCATGTGAAGTGGACCTTGAGAAGTCTATCCATGAGCTTGTTGCCAACAACTGTATTCATGAGTAGAGATGATTTATTTATTTATTTTGTCGCTTTGCCACATGTGAATATACCCTTATAGGACAGAATAATATATTATTTAATGGTAAACAATGCCAAGCCATAATCTTTCACACACAAGTTTTTTTTTTGTTGTGACATTGACTACAACAATTTACTCTAAGAACCCACAAAAACATGTGGAAAAAAATGGTCTGAAGAACCCTGCCCAAGGAATTTCGTTGGTCATATATCACATATTTGGGAATCTTGCTAAATAGACATACATTGGTAAGCATAAAGCTATAACTCTCTGATAAGGTACATCCTACATGTTTCGCTCTCTACTAATGCCCGGATGTGTTTGACTCTCTTTTACTTTACTGGGATCATTTTTGCAGTTTTTAGCCTGAAGCTTAGGAGGGTTTAGGCATTGCATGCCACATGTCATGTTTAGGTGCTTCCAAAGATTTAGTTCATTCATGTGATAAACCCGCATAAGCCAGGCCACACAATTATTTGAACCCTAGAAAAATCCCAAGGTTTTAGCGATGGGATTAAGTGAAGCACCTTGGATCTGTTTTTCTTCAGATAAAACACAATGAATGATCCTGCCGAAAAAGAACATTTACCAATATTCATAGTATTACAGTTTGTATTAATGTTATATCAAGTCAGAAACTGAGATATACTGTATTGTACAAGTCATCTGATGCTTCAGTTAGTACAACTGTACATCAAAATTTCTAGAAGATCCCATAAACTCCATACAGGATAATATTTAACTGATAAAACCATAGATGCAAAAGATATGTTGCTTTACTGTACATTTGCACAGATACATACAGTAAAAACATAGCAGCACGCCATATCTACCAATAATCTATCTACTTATCTCATGTTCAATCTATCTATCAATGTAGAAATAGAAAAAAACAGAAGCACTAGTTAAAGAGGACCTGTCACCACAAAATTCAATGCAATCTGAGAGCACCATGTTATAGAGCAGGAGAAGCAGAGCAGATTAATATATAGTTTTGTAGGAAAAGATTCAGTAAAATGTGTAATTTATACATTATATCTTTGCTTTTCTGACCTCCTGTGAATACCTATCGGTACAGGGGGGAGGTGTTATCAGTGACTGACAGCTATCTCTGCATGGGCACTTATACACACTTATACACACAATGCTATCAATCACTGATAACATCTTCTCCCTGTGCTGATAGCTCTTCACAGAAGGTGGAAAAAGTAGAGATATAAATGTACAAATAACAGGTTTTACTCAATCTTTCCCAATAAAATGATATATCAATCTGCTCAGCTCCTCCTGCTCTATAACATGGTGCTTTCAGATTGCATTGCATTTTGTGGTGACAGGGCAACTGAATATGGGTGCAATGCCTCCAAGACAATCAGTTATAGGTCACCGGATCACATGACATAAATAAGGCAGCACTCCAAAATAAGCGAAAGGGTGGTGGAGCCGCTTTATTCACCCCAAACGTGGATGTCCATGACACAGTGCACACTTGCTGCTCAATGAGTCACCGCCTGTGGGAGTAAATACAAATGATAGCATTAAAAGTCAATACCTTGTATAATGCAATATGACTCTAGCATCTACTACATTGTACCGTCTATATAAGAACGAATATAGCACCTATCAGGTTCCCAAACAAGTTACCACATGGCATGGAGGAATAGAAGGCTAAAATTACATAAACCATAGGTATAAGCAGCCCATTAACGCTACCACAAGGTGTGAATAAGGATGACATAGACAACCTGAATAACTAGGTCCTATGTCACTAGACATAACACAAGTAAACAATTGTGTCACATAGGACAAAATGGTTATAATGACATATATACTGTACAGTGACAAGGACACACAGGCCAGTCAAAATAGGCAATAATAAGTATATGATAAAATGGCCCATGTAGCCTTGGAGGAAATCCTTGAGGGCCCTTGAAGAGTATGAAGGCAGGGATGTTGGGCACTGGACAGTGTCCCACCCCATCTGCCCAACACCTATAAGGGAAACACAGGTCCAGGACCATAGAAAGTCCAATAGTGTTGTCTGGCACAAGGAGTGTATTGACCCCAAACACAGCAAGTATGCATAAACTATAGTAACGGAGAGTAGGACATCTGTATTACTAAATTAGTGATACCAGAGCAAAAAGATCCAAACTCAGTGGTGCCTACTTGGTGTGTTGGTACCTGAAGGGAACTATAGACAGATAACTACACTTGGTGTTTAAAAAAGAAAAAGAAAAGTTAACCCAAAAATGAATCAATATTGTAGTGGTAATTAAATATCTAAGCCCATATGCAGATGAAACCTTGATGAGAACGTTGCATAGTCTTTTTTCATCCTGTGAATAAACAACATTTTATAAGTAAACCAAAGTAAACCAACAGTGTAATTTAACACATACCTACCCTCCCACCCACATCTGAATCATGGCCAGGAGCCCCAGGGTTAGGCGAGCAAGCGATATTATTTATTCATAACATTTACATTTACACCTCACCTTACTTATCCTTCTTAACACCTTGCAGTAGTGTTACTGGACGGTTTATAAAAATGGTTTATGTCATTATAGCCTTTTATTGCTCTATGTCATGTGGTAGCCATTACTGTTTACGGTGCCTGATAGATACTATATAAGTTCTTCTATAGATGCATAACTACTGGGGAAGCACCGCATACTGGGACCCCCTTCACATGCAGTTGCTTTGGGGGCCAGCAGTTGCTTTGCTCGCCCTAGCAACCCACCCATCCATCTGCCTGACCGTATACAGTCTACACTGCATAGTACGCCGCCAGCTCAGGGAACAATACCAGCCAATGTATACCATTCACTACTTGCCGGCAGCGCTGGCGGCCCACCCAGGAAACACGTGATAACAGTCCGCTCCTCACCAGAAAATGGAAGGAGCGGCAGGTGGCAGCAGCACGGCAGTGGCATCGCAGAGGCATCTTCAATCAAGTGTGTGCCCTGGCCCCTGCCTGTAGATTCTGGGCATGAAGGAGGGCAGGGTATATGTGACTAGGAGAGGAGAGGTAAGGCCAGATACAGGTCACGCTATAATACAGGGGGCTGGCAGAGGAAGAAGTGGACAGAGGTTGAGATGACTACTTGGTAGCTGTATGGTGAAGCAACCCATCCCAACCTCTGCCTACTCCTTCCTCTGCCAGCCTTATGTAATATAGTATGCAGTATATGGCAGCCTCTCCTCTCTGCCCTGCTGTGTACTAGTGCCATGTACTAAATACTATAGTACAGAAGGGTGACAGAGGAAGGAGTGGGCAGAGGTTGGGATGAAAATTCAAATAATCCCCTTGTTCCAATTTTTTATATAAAGATAAATAAACATTAAAAAACGTATCGCATTGTCCGAAAGTAAGGAGGGGGTTGCTGTGGAGTCCAGTCAGTTCTAGCTACTCCCCTGAAATTAACATGTGGTAAATGCTAGAGTCATATTCTATTATACAAGGCATTGACATTTAATACTATCATTTGTATTCATGCCCACAGTCGGTGATTCGCTGAGAGAGTGCACTATGTTATGGACTTCCGCTCTCACTGTGGGCAGGATTGACATTTCCCTGTTGTGCTTGTGCTTGCCAGTGGATCGGTGTCATTTTTTTAGATGCTGAACCAAGCTAGTTGTTCCTGCTCACAGCCTATACCAGTGCTTCTCAATTATTTTCTGTCATGCCCCCCCCCCTAGGAAGAAGAAAACATTTTGCGCCCCCCGCGCGACTGTAAATAGTATCATTTGTCTATAAAATTGTTATAAGTACACCTCTGCATAACACTGTATCCTTATTAACGTATAAGAGAATAAAAAAAGAAAGTAATGTGGATCGGACACACACTTATGGGGGATCTGTGGATGACGGACACTTATGGGGGGATCTGTGGATGACGGACACTTATGGGGGGATCTGTGGATGACGGACAATTATGGTGGGATCTGTGGATGACGGACACTTATGGGGGGGATCTGTGGCTGGCACGGCTACAGGTGGATCTGTGGCTGGCACTGTTATATATGTGCCATCCACAGACCCCCCACCCCATAACAGTGCCATCCACAGTGCCCCCCCAGCCCATAACAGTGCCATCCACAGACCCCCACCCCTTAACTGTGCCATCCACAGATTCCGTGTGCCCGCCACCGCCGTTTAAAGTTATTAAACATGCCCCCCTCACTCCTAATAGTACTGTATATCCGAATTTCTTCTGTATAATGCCGGCAGGCGGGCCGGGCGGCCGGCGCGTCCCTCAGTGACGTCACTTGTCTGCGCCGCCTGCTTCATTCATAAAGCAGGCGGCGCAGGCACGTGACATCACTGAGGGACACGCCGGCCGCCCGGCCTGCCTGCCGGCATTATACAGAAGAAATTCGGATATACGGTACTATTAGGAGTGAGGGGGGCATGTTTAATAACTTTTAATTCAATAATACATTTTATATTAGTATACCGGAGGGAGCGGTGGGGCGGGGCTATAGTACAGTGACCGCACCGCCCCACCGCTATTGCCGGCCCCCAGCTCCTCCTCCCAGTCCCTCCCCCGGCCCCCGCGCGCCCCACTATTTGAGAAGCACTGGCCTATACCAAGATGAATCTTGTAGGTCAATTAATTATCTGACCATGTGTTCTATATGTATTTACAACTGGTTAGAGGTACCTAATTAGGACCTTTTTAGACATTACTGTATGAATTATGTAATGGTCATATATTTTTTACGTATTTTTTCACCTGTGACAATTGTATATGGACACTTCTAGATGAATTTTCCATGCCATTGGAATCATTAAATTTTTTGTGTTAATGGATCAATTGATGTAATTATTTTTTTATATGTATATTTACTTCACATTGGCACATACTGTACCACATTGCTTGAGAAAGACCTCATTGTCTTGGGCTAAAAGGTGGTGTTTGTGGTGAATAAAGCGGGTCCGCCACTCTTTCACCTATTTTGGAGTGTTGCCTCATTTGGCATTCATGATGACATACAGTACAGACTAAAAGTTTGGACACACCTTCTCATTCAAAGAGTTTTCTTTATTTTCATGACTATGAAGGCATCAAAACTATGAATTGACACATGTGGAATTATATACATAACAAACAAGTGTGAAACAACTGAAAATATGACATATTCTAGGTTCTTCAAAGTAGCCACCTTTTGCTTTGATTACTGCTTTGCACACTCTTGGCATTCTCTTGATGAGCTTCAAGAGGTAGTCCCCTGAAATGGTCTTCCAACAGTCTTGAAGGAGTTTCCAGAGATGCTTAGCACTTGTTGGCCCTTTTGCCTTCACTCTGCGGTCCAGCTCACCCCAAACCATCTCGATTGGGTTCAGGTCCGGTGACTGTGGAGGCCAGGTCATCTGGCGCAGCACCTCATCACTCTCCTTCATGGTCAAATAGCCCTTACTTTCAAAGTTTTCCCAATTTTTCGGCTGACTGACTGACCTTCATTTCTTAAAGTAATGATGGCCACTCGTTTTTCTTTACTTAGCTGCTTTTTTCTTGCCATAATACAAATTCTAACAATCTATTCAGTAGGACTATCAGCTGTGTATCCACCTGACTTCTCCTCAACGCCACTGGTGGTCCCAACCCCATTTATAAGGCAAGAAATCCCACTTATTAAACCTGACAGGGCACACCTGTGAAGTGAAAACCATTTCAGGGGACTACCTCTTGAAGCTCATCAAGAGAATGTCAAGAGTGTGCAAAGCAGTAATCAAAGCAAAAGGTGGCTACTTTGAAGAACCTAGAATATGACATATCTTCAGTTGTTTTACACTTGTTTGTTATGTATATAATTCCACATGTGTTAATTCATAGTTTTGATGCCTTCAGTGTGAATCTACAATTTTCATAGTCCTGAAAATAAAGAAAACTCTTTGAATGAGAAGGTGTGTCCAAACTTTTGGTCTGTACTGTATATCATATGTATCCATATCAGTTTATGTGGGGCTCTTTTGAAATGTGTATAAAAGGAGTTCTCCGAGAATTAAAAAAATATAAATAATTAAATACTTATATCAAAACCATAATGACCTGATATCCAGTTTATATTATATAGTATATTATAAAGATCTTGTAATTTTTATAAGTGAATTTATATCAATCTTTCAGATGTAGGTTAAAAATTATACATATTTCGTCTTATTGTAAAAGAGAAACTGACGTCAGTATAATAATTTTTATATAATAGCGACAGTCTTAATTGCTATGTCTGAATCACCTTGTGGGGTCAGTTACCGAGAATTCATATAGTATTTAAAGCGGCATGGTTACGTTACCACTTCCAGATATCTCTGTTGCGGCTCAGCTGTACAATGCGGTTACACTTGCTGAGTGCCACTGATTTCTCAGCTTCGGTGTCCCACGTGGCGTCTCACGTGTCTGAGAAAGACTGGTGTTTATTGGCTCTCTTGCTCTGAAAAAGGATTACGATGGTTACAAGTTCACAATCTCCTCTATTCTCATCCACTGATAATGTTGAATGAACTAATGGCCCAAAATGGTTTTCTTTATTCTGTGTTGCTAAAAGCTTCACTGTTGGGTAATGAAAATTTCACTGAGAATTCATATAGTATTCAAAGCGACATGGTTACGTTACCACTTTTAGATATCTCTGTTGCGGCTCGGCTGTACAATGTGGTTACACTTGCTAAGCGCCGCTGATTCCTCTGCTTCGGCATCCCACGTTTATTCTGTGTTGCTATAAGCTTCACTGTTGGGTAATGAAAATTTCACCAAACGCATTTCGGAGTTAGATACTCAATCATCAGTGGTTAACAGTGAGCTCTCATATCAATCATTTTATAGGTGACCCTTTGAATAGGGGTAGTTGTCGAAATAAATCCAAGTATACTTAAAAAACCTGGACTAGATCAGTACTTTCAGGTTTTTGCATTATCACCTATTTATAACGTTCAACTGAAGGACATAACGTCTTCAAAAGTGGCAATATATTTGTTATATATTTCATTTCTTTTTATGTCTACCAATAGTTTGATATCTTGCCTTCTCCTAAACTCACCATGCAATCATTTCTATATGTTATTAATATTTTCTTATTAATACTACTAAAACCATTGGTTTTTGGACAAGAAAAAAATCACTATACTCGAGAAAACAAATGATACAAAAATACCTATACAGAGTTGGGTTATATAAATGCATTCAGCAGAAAAAAACGCATATGCATTAACAATGAATTTTCGTTGCGTTTTTCTATCCTGAATGTGCTGTTACAGTTTTTAATCTATAAATGATGAACTTGTATGAAATATCCCTACTTTTTCTATCTTTTTGCTGATATGTTTTTCCCTGTATTTTTTTTCGCTGTATATTTTTTCCTGTCTATATCTTGTATATATATTCAATATTTATCTTTCAGATGCGGGTTCATGGCAGACGGCAATGATGTTCCGTCCCCGAAGGGCACCCACCTCAAATCTACAGAAATCTGAATATTTCCATCTCAGCATTCAAACCCCCAGGAAGTAAGGTATCAAACTCAAAAATCTTCCTGGACTCTACTCTTGACATGTTAGCTATATGTTTCCCGCCTCTCCATTGTTTCTTTATCTACTCGAGTGCTACAAAGTAAGTTTAGTAGGATCTTGATTGTAACATTCCTTAAAATGTTTAGAGACTGAATGCTGTTCAAAGCCTTTTTTAATATTGGCAATGTGTTCTGCTACTCATTTTCTTAAAGTCTATTTGGCCTGTCCTATGTATTATTTGTGACATGAACACTCCAATAAGTAAATTACATCTATTGAGTCACATGTAAGGGTATCTTTAATTGCAAAAACAAAAATAATTATTTGTCGAACGTACTTCTACAGTTTTTTTTATGGAAATCAGTAATTTTGCAATTAATGCATCTGCCAGACCTATAAAACCCTTTTAAAGATAACCAATTGGACTTAATTTCTACTTTATTTTTCTTTATGGATTTTCATTTTTGCATCCCAATCTGGGGGCCTTAGTATATGTTATCTGGGGAATACTTGGTAGTATAGATCCCATAACTTTATCTTTTAAAAGATGATGCCAGTATTTCTTAATAATTTTTTTCTATGTTTTATGTTGCGCGTTAAATGGTAATATCTCAAACTTTTGGTAAACAGGAAAAGAAATTATATACAAATATGTTGCCACTTTTGAAGATGTTATGTCCTTCAGTTGAACGTTATAAATAGGTAATCATTCAAAAACCTGAAAATACTGATCCAGTCCAGGTTTTTTAAGTGTACTTGGATTTAATTGGAAAACTACCCCTATTCAAAGGGTCACCTATAAAATGATTGATATGAGAGCTCACTGTTAACCAATGATGAAGGAATATGTAACTCCGAAACGCATTTTGTGAAATTTTCATTACCCAACAGTGAATCTTTTAGCGACACAGAATAAAGAAAACCATTTGGGGCCATTAGTTCATTCAACATTATCGGCGGATGAGAATAGAGGAGACGGTGAACTTGTAACCATCGTAATCCTTTTTCAGAGCAAGAGAGCCAATAAACACCGGTCTTTCTCAGACACGTGGGACACCACGTGGGACACCGAAGCAGAGAAATCAGTGGCGCATAGCAAGTGTAACCGCATTGTACAGTTGAGCCACAACAGAGATATCTGGAAGTGGTAACGTAACCATGCCGCTTAGAATACTATGAATTCTCGGTAACTGACCCCATAAGGTGATTCAGACATAGCAATTAAGACTGTCGCTATTATATAAGAATTATTATACTGACGTCAGTTTCTCTTATAGAATGAGGTCTCTTTAATACGAAATACCGTATATACTCGAGTATAAGACAAGTTTTTTGGCACATATTTTTGTGCTCAAAAAGCCCCCTCATCTTATACTCGAGTCTAGGTCTGTATTATGGCAACTTACATTGCCATAATACAGACCATGACATGTTGGGGGCCGGAGAAGCTGTTACTTACCTTTACAGCTGCTCCGGTCAGCTCCCAGCACATCCGCGCGGCACCTCTGTTAAGCTCCCAGTGTAAATCTCGCGAGACACGCGGGCCGCGAGATTTACACTGGGAGCAGACCGCAAGATTTACACCAGCAGTAAGTACTGACCCCTGCACAGCCTCCCCTCCCCCTCGACAGCCCCCCCTCCCCCTGGACATCCCCCCCTCCCCCTGGACAGCCCCCCCTCCCTGGCCAGGTATGAAGTAGGGAGGGGGGGGACAAAAAAATATAAAATAAACAACCTGATAAATATAAAAAAAATTAAAATAAATAAATAAATGTCCAGTTGATGGGAGTCTGACTCCCTGTATTTAATGCAGAGTGTGTGTGTATATAATGCACACACTCCCATCAATCTGAGTCACCCTCTTGCAGATGTGTGTATATAATGTAGAGTGTGTGCCTTATATGCACATACACTCTGCATTATAGCTGCATTTCCCACCCTAGTCTTATACTCGAGTCAATAATTTTTCCCATTTTTTGGGGGTAAAATTAGGGGCCTCGGCTTATATTCGGGTCGGCTTATACTCGAGTATATACGGGTAGGTATAATTTTTAACCTACATCTGGAGGATTGATATAAATTCACTTATATAAAGGACAACATCTCTATAATATCATTTAAACTGGACATCAGGTCATTATGGTTTTAAAGGACTATTGATATTCTAATTCCAACAGGTCCACACATGGATTTAAGGACAATATCGTACTAACTAAGCCTTGAGGAGATATATGGAAATATCAGCCTTTTTTAACTATTATCCCCATTTCAAAAATTTGTGATACAATTGATGAATTACGGTTTCTAATTATCATATAACAATACCATCTTTTTACTATTGATAATCATGAAATGTGTATTATGGTAATGATCATTGAGGCGATCATGGTCTATTGATTTTTATTTATGAAGTATACTGTCACAATCATGATCTCTATATGAGGAGGATTTGTACATGCACTTTATTGTTATAATCATGATATCTGTGGGATTTATAATATTTTTGGTGCATGAAGTATAAGTTCCCTTTTATGCATTGTAGTTTTATATTTTTATATATTTTTATTTTATTTGGTTATTAGGCATATTAATACATACATTAGCTGGATTAATTTCCATGTAACAGCAGCTAGTTGAGCGCTGTCCTTAATTAATTGTTGTGTGTACATATTATTAAATTGGCAGAGGGTGTGCAGTCGAGTGAGCACCTTAACCATTTCAGTCCAGTTGGGTAGAGCCACTGTACATTTCTATTATATCTTTATTATAAATATATTCCCAAATACCTCTAATGTTTTTTTTTTTGTCTAGTGAGCAAACATATGGAGAAATAAAATGTCCTATTAGTACATAGAAACCTGTCCTAATAACACACCAGGACAAGTTCCTTTACCACAATGAGCCATAGTGCTGCCACATCCTTCTCTCCTACATGTAAGGGATTATGGGGATTATGATCCTGAATACAGTTTAATATGATCTTCATCTGGATCTCTATAAGAGATGGAGTTCATGAGGAGACATGAAGTACAGAGAGGAGGCAGATATGTGGTAATGAACAGCAGCACTAGTATGTAGTCTCCATTACCACAGTCTGTCCTGTCTGTCCGTATTTCATGTCTCCTCATAAACTCCATTCCTACAGAGATTCAACTGAAGATCTTATCAGCTGTATTCAGGATCATAATCCCTGACAAGTAAGAGAAGGATGAGGCGGCTCGTTACCTCAGTGTTGTGAAGTAACTTGTCCTGCTGTGTGATTAGGACAGGTTTTGTATGTACTAATAGGACAGCGGCCATTTTATTTCTCCTAATGATTGCTCCCCATACAAAACAAGCCATTATAACTAATGAAAGGTATTTGGGAATATATTTATAATAAAGCAATATTTAAGTAATTTCATTTTTATAATTCCCGGAGAACTCCTTTAATACACATTTCAATAGAGCCCCACATAAACTGAAATGGATAGATATGATATATGTCATCATGAATGCTAAATGAGGCAACACTCCAAGATAGGTGAAAGAGTGACGGACACGGATATTTTTGGTGCATCAAGTATAAGGTCCTTTTTATACATTGTATTTTTATATTTTTATTTTTATATATTTTTTATTTTATTTGGTTATTAGGCATTGTTTGTCACAATAAATAGCATATTAATATTTATAATAAAGTAAAATTTAAGTATTTTAATTTTTTTTTTAATTCCACTTTAAAGGGGTTCTCTAGGTTTTTAATATTGATGACCTATCCTCAGGATAGGTCACCAATATCAGATCGGCGGGGGTCCGAGCTTCCTACTTGCTGCTGATTTGCCATAGTTGTAGCAGCGGCGAGCAGGCAGAGAGACGGGAGACGGCATGGGCACACTGTGTGCTCCGTCTCCTCATATAGCTGATCGGAGGGGTGTTGGACCCCCGCCTATCTGATATTGATAACCTATCCTGAGAATTAAACCTGGAGAACCCCTTTAACCTAAAACATTCATAGAAAAGATGCATAAGCACTAGCAAGTGAAGATAATAAAAGGACCCTCCAAGTTAATACAAATAAATGTAATAAAAGGAAACAGACAATATGCCCTCTGCAGAAATTAAGACAAATGAAAAAAATCTCTTTGCTAAACTACAGTATGTTCATGCATCATGTAGAAAACATTACAGCTTCTATAACATTTTATTAATATCACTGTAATATTCTTTAGGGCATATCTTCCAGTATTGTCATTCACACTAAACAATAGAATTCAAGGTATTAATGTTTTATTCTGCATTTCAAGTATGTCTATGTCATTTCTATTTGACAGGTTTTAATTTCATTATAGCATTGCACAAGTTACCTCTGGCAACTGTAATTAACCTGGATTATATTTCAGTTTTAGCAAACACCAGCCGGGAACATAAATGGTGATTTATTTAGTCACAAAGTCAAATACTTCTCCAGTCATAATGAACAGGAGAGCGTGCTCCTCTTATTACAAATAATATCCCTTTGTTTTAAGCTTTTAATAGCTTTCATTTAGTTTCAGACTACACAGTTTATCTTCAAGCTGGGCAGCATGATTAGTATTAAATATTATTTTACAGTTGTAACATGCAGACGAATAATAGATGAGTAATTAATTTATTAATTGGGATTTTCTTACTAATATAACCAGTCACAAATTGCAGTGCATATTAAACAATTTATGCGGTTTATTATTACCATAATGCTGCATTCACTTTCAGTTACTTTGCTTGCACATTAGGTAATTGCATATATTGGAATTCCCTATTTTACTGTTATTGCCTAAATTAGTTGTGGATAGGAATGATATGGGTAATAGGGGAAAGCTGTTATATGCTGAAGACACTGATTTCTTTTTTGTTATGGGAGTATCTTAGGGAATTGGGGATGTAATTATCTATTACATTAGGTAAGTGCTGTACTAACTGAAATCTTGCTGTAGAAGTAAATACAAATTTTGTAGTTTGATTGACAAAAATACAGATTGGTTGATGATTGATTTTCAACCTAAAATAAAACATTTTCACATAGCTAATTTCATTGGGACCAGGCAACCATCTAATGTGTATGTGGACATCCCAAAACTCTCCCACTATAGCAGATATCAGGGGAAAGAAGGGTTGGCAACTTGGATTTCATCATGCCCGATCTCTAGTTCTCAAGTGATATTACTAGTGTTGATCGAGCACCTAAGTGCTCAGGTGCTCTGGCCGAACACATCGGGATGCTCGGGTGCTCTACCGAGCACACGAGTATAATGGAAGTCAATGGGAGAACCCAAGCATTAAAACAGGCACCGCCTGCTCTGAAGAGGGGAGGGTGCCTGGTTCATAGAAAAAGGTCAGAAAATAATGGAAACACCACCTAAATGGTTCTGGAACAGCATGGGGAGCATGTCTGGATGCATCTTGGACTCCCAGGTCGCTGTTGGGAACGATGTTGTCCGAGTAGTACACCACTTTTACAGACTGACAATAATACGCATCAAACTGAAGATAAAGTCGATTTTAGAGGAAAAATTGTTAGGAAACATTCTGTCCTGTAAATTTACTTGTATATAAAGTGCAAGTGCTGCCAAAAATTACAAGGAAGAGGCACGCTGATACAACCTGTATATCACATAAAAGAGGGCCTGATTCACATTTTGGTACAATTGTTAAGGTAGTGGGACTCCTACACTCATAAAGCCTATGCACTTAAAGAGCTGCCAAAAATTACAAGGAATCGGCACTACAATACACCCTTTGTTACACATAAAGGAGGGCATCATACACAGCCTTGAAAAATTGTGATTGATAGCCTGCTGGTGACCCTCAAAAACATTTCAAGCAAGGGCCTGCTGATCTGACAATCTAAAACATTATGGGAGAGGGCCTGCTGCCGCTTTGGTGACTCTAGATAACCTGGGGCTGATCGCACGTCCCCGTGATGGCGACGATCCCTTGGGATGTCTGCCCTATCAACTTTCGATGTTATTTTCAGTGCAAACCATTGTGACCACAGGTAACGGGGGAATCATGGTTCGATTTCGGAGAGGGAGACTGAAAAACAGCTACAGCTACCACATCCAAGCAAGGCAGCATGTGAGAAAATGACCTATTAGGTATAATTAGGTGAGGGCCTGCAGGTGAGCTGACCCTGTAAAAGATTGTAGGTGAAGGCCTGCTGGTGACCCTCAAAAACATTTGGAGCAAGGGCATGCTGATCTGACTTTCTAAAACATTATGGGCGAGGACCTGCTGCCCGCTTTGGTGACTCTAGATAACCTGGGGCCGATCGCACATCCCCGTGATGGCGAAGATCCATTGGGATGTCTGCCCTATCAACTTTCAATGTTATTTTCAGTCTAAACCATGGTGACCACAGGTAACAGGAGAATCATGGTTTGATTCCGGAGAGGAAGCCTGAGAAACAGCTATGGCTACCACATCCAAGCAAGGCAGCATGCGTGCAAATTACCTATTAGGTATAATTAGGTGAGGGCCTGCAGGTGAGCTGACCCTGTAAAAGATTTCAGGTGCAGGCCTGGAGGTGAACTGACCCTGTAAAAGATTTTAGGTGCAGGCCTGCTGGTGAGCTGACCCTGTAAAAGATTGTAGGTGAAGGCCTGCTGGTGAGCTGACCCTGTAAAAAATTATATGCGAGGGCCTTCTGGTGAGCTGACCCTGTAAAATATTTTAGGTGCGGCCTGCTGGTGAGCTGACCCTCTAAATTGTAGGTGAGGGCCTGCAGGTGAGCTGACCCTCTAAAACATTATATGCGAGGGCCTTCAGGTGAGCTGACCCTGTAAAAGATTTGAGATGCTGGCCTGCTGGTGAGCAGACCCTGTAAAAGATTTTAGGTGCGGGCCTCCAGGTGAGCTGACCTTATAAAACATTATATGCGAGGGCCTGCTAGTGAGCTGACCCTCTAAAAAATTATATGCGAGGGCCTGCAGGTGAGCTGACCCTGTAAAACATTATATGCAAGGACCTGCTGGTGAGCTGACCATCTAAAAAATTATATGCAAAGGGCATATATGTGAGGGCTTTATAGTCGACGAATAAGCATGTGTTGATATGATGGAAAAGGAGGATGAGTAAAGGAAGATTCAACCATATACCCTTGTTTGTGGTGGAAGGGGTGCATGGGAATACAGTGTATTCAGTATATTATAAACAACACATTTAAAGTGCCTTTATGTTGATCAGCTTTCCTCTTGTGGAGTCGAGAAGTCATGGTCAATCCAGGCCTTGTTCATTTTTATAAGAGTCAACCTGTCAGCATTTTCAGTTGACAGGCGATATGCTTATCTGTTATAATGCCACCAGCAGCACTAAATACCCACTCAGACAAAACGCAGAGCAGGCCAGCACCTCCAAGTCCAGTTCATGCGACGTGTCCAGCTTGAACACCCAGAAGTTGTAAGGCACTGAGGGATTATTGAGGACGCTGACACAATCTGCTATGTACTCCGTCACCATCTTCCAAAATATTTCCCTCCTTGTGACACTAGGCCACGCATCAGGGTGAGGCTGCTGGCGGGGTGTCATGAAACTGTCCCAGGCTTTGGAGAGTGTTGCCCTGCCTCTGTTGGAACTGCTGTGTGTTCCCCTTGTCTCCCCTCCACGGTTGGCCAAGGAACTACGGACTCTGCCGCCAGTGTTGTCAGATGGAACTTTTTGGAGCAATTTTTTAACAATGATCTTCTGGTATTGCACAGTTTTGCTCGTCCTCTCCACCAGAGGAATGAGAGAAGAGAAATTCTCTTTGTAGCAGGAGTCGAGAAGGGTGAACAACCAGTAATCCATGTTGTCTAAAATGCATATAACGCGCAGGTCGCTGGAAAGGCAGCCTAACATGAAGTCAGCCATGTGTGCCAGAGTACCAACAGCCAAGACTTTGCTGTCGTCATCAGGAGAATCACTCTCAATCCCCTCATCCTCTTCCTCCTCTTCTGCACACCCACGCTGAACAGATGGAATTAAACTTCCATGTTTACTACCCTCTGTAGCGGAGGCAACCATCTCCTGCGTGTCTAATTCGCTCTAAGAAGACAAACTGAGAGTGGTCTGGCTATCACAGTAATGTCTTCCCCCATTTCCACCTCTACCACATGCAAAGTGTCGGCCTTAATTGTGAGCAGTGAGCGTTTGGGTAGACACAGAAGTGGGATGGTTACGCTGATAATAGCGTTATCGCCGCTCACCATCTGTGTTGATTCCTCAAAGTTTCTTAAAACTTCACAGAAATCAGACATCCATGCCCACTCCTCGCTTGTGAATAGCGGAAGCTGACTGGAAAGGTGACGACCATGTTGCAGCTGGTATTCCACTACTGCCCTCAGCTGCTCACAAAGCCTGGCCAACATGTGGAACGTGGAGTTCCAGCGCGTGCTCACATCGCACAACAGCCGGTGAGCTGGCAATTTCAAACGCTGCTGCACGGTTGACAGACCGGCTAAAGCTGTCGATAACTTGCGGAAATGTGCACACACGCAGTGCACCTTCACCAGTAGCTCAGGCAAATTGGGGTAGGTTTTGAGAAACCGCTAAAGCACACGGTTGAACACGTGGACCAGACATGGGATATGTCTGAGCTTGCCGAGCTCTAAAGCCACCACCAAGTTACGGCCATTATCAGATACAACCATGCCTGGTTGTAGGTTGAGTGGCGAGAGCCACAGCTCAGTCTGGTCTCTTATTCCTTGCAACAGCTCTGCGGCGGTGTGCTGTTTGTCCCATAAGCATATCAGCTTCAGCACGGCCTGTTGCCGCTTCCCCATTGCAGTGCTACACTGCTTCCAGCTACCGACTGATGACTGACTGGTGCTGCATGCAGATAATTCGGAGGTGGAAGTGGAGGAGGAGGCGGAGGAGGAGAAGTGGGGTTTGGAGTCACTAACATAGGTGCTGGCAGAAACCCTGATCGACGTAGGGCCCGCAATCCTTGGCGTTGGTAGCACCTGTGCTATCCCAGGGTACGACTCGCTCCCGGCCTCCACAACATTCACCCAGTGTGCCATTAGGGAAATGTAGCGTCCCTGGCCAAATGCACTTGTCCATGTGTCCGTGGTTAAGTGGACCTTCCCAGTAACTGTGTTGGTCAGGGCACGTGTGATGTTATGGGACACATGTTGGTGTAAGGCGAGCATGGCACACCTTGAAAAATAGTGGCGGCTGGGGACTGCGTAACGCGGGATGGCAACCGATATCAGGCTGCGGAAGGCCTCAATGTCCACAAGCCTAAATGGCAACATTTTCAGGGCCAGTAATTTGAAAAGCTGTGCATTTAGTGCTATGGCCTGTGGGTGGGTGGCTGGGTATTTTTGCTTCCGTTCAAAGGCTTGTGGTAAGGACATTTGGATGCTGAGCTAGGACATGGAAGTGAATGTGGTTGCTGATTGTGCTTGTGAAGGTCCAGGTGCCTTCGACAGGCGATTGGCCAGCATGTAACACCGGGGAAGAGGAGGCAGTGGTGTGACCCGCAGACACAGATTGTGGACCCAGGCGCTCATCCCACTTATTACGGTGGTTAGATGCCATGTGGCGGATCATGCTGGTGGTGGTGAGGTTGCTAGTGTTCACGCCCCGGCTCATTTTGACATGGAACAGGTTGCAAACTACTATTCTTTTGTCGTCCGTACTGTCCTCAAAAAAGCGCCATACTGCAGAACATCTACCTCTTGGCAAGGGAGATTTACGCAAGGGGGTGCTTCGTGGAACAGTTGCGGGCCTGTTTGGTGTGGCCCGCCTTCTCCCTTTCGGCACCCCACTGCCTCTTCCAGCCTGTTGAGGTGCTGCAGATTCCTCCCCCTCTGTACTGCTGTCCTCGCTCGTCTTTCCACCTTCCCAGGTTGGGTCAGTGACCTCATCCTCCACCACTTATTCTACTTCCTCACTCTGATCATCCTCCAGATTTGTTGAGCTAACCACAACCTCAGTGATTAACAACTGTGTCTCATCCTCTTCTTCAACCTCTTGAGACAGTAATTGCGGTTGACTCATTGGCAACTGTGTCTCATCATCATCCACCTCATTGAACACTCATTGCCATTCCCCAACGTACGTCATGTTCTTGTGACTGTGGATGCTCAAGAGGTTGGGAATCAGGGCACAACATCTCATGTCTCTCTTCAAGCGTGCTTGGCGAGAGGGCCAAATCAAGTAATGGCAATGAAAAGAGTGTGGGATCACTTGTTTGACCAGACTGTACATGATAGGAGGAAGGAGGATCAGTGTGAGGATTGTGTTGACCAGACTCCTGGCTACTGAAACTGGACTTGGTGGAAGACAGGGTGGTGCTTAACCAACTGGAAGCATTATCTACTGCAATTCAACCGACCACCTGGTTGCACTGGGCTGACTTTGCAAGCGTTGTCCTGCGCCGACCTGCAAACTGGGACATGAAGCTAGGTATTGTGGATGATTGTTTGTCTTGTGCTCTGGCAGCAGGCACAGTTTCTCCACACCCAGGCCCACGGCCTCTGTGTGCACCATCAGCATCACGCCCACTTCCCTGTCCCTTACTGTTCGCCTTCTTCATTTTAAATGTGATATATGTTTGAAAGTATTTCATACGTGCAGTAGCGTAGGATTTGGAAGTGTATGCGCAAAATTTTTTACAAAGGTATTTGTGATAAGGAAACGTTATACAGGACAGGTACCACATGTAATGTCACTGTTCGCAGTGTCTACGGAAAAAGTACACTGGATGTCACTGATAGTTTAGGGATGCGCACACTTTAAACAGGAAATGTGATGAGGATAATTTAACTGTCCGCAGCGGACACCGCCTACGGAAAAAGTACACTGGATGTCACTGATATTTTAGGGATGCGCACACTTTAAACAGGAGATGTGGCCCGGATAATTTAACTGTCCTCAGCAGCCTATTACACAGTATTTAGCGGAGGATGCACTAAAAATATATATTGCTGCTGTCACACACACAATAGTCCTTAAAAGGACTTTTGGGTCTTTGAAAAGTTTTGGGGATAAAAATCTTCCTATTAAACTCCCTACACAGTCTGTCCCTTCCTGTGCACAGCTCTCCCTAAGGCCTCATGCACACGACCGTTGTTTTATTCCGTGTCCGTTGTGCCGTTTTTCGTGATTTTCTGCGGACCCATTGACTTTCAATGGGTTCGTTGAAAACTCGGCTAATGCACCGTTTGTCATCCGCATCCGTGATCCGTGGTTCCAGTCCGTCAAAAAAATATAACCTGTCCTATTATTTTTGCGGAAAACGGTTCGCGGACCCATTCAAGTCAATGGGACCACTAAAAAACACGGAGGCACACAAGATTGTCATCCGCGTCCGCGTGTCTGCGTCCGTTTTTTTTCCTATTATTTGCATGGCAAACCTGTCTTAGATTTTTTTTTACTTTCCTTCATGTCTGGTGATCCTACAAAAATAAAGGAAGAAGCACGGAAACAAAAACGGAAACGGATCACGGAACAACGGAACCCCATTTTGCGGAACGGAACACAACAGTCGTGTGCATGAGGCCTAACACTTAGCAATTTAGCGCAGGTTGCGCTATAAAAATATATTGCTGCTGTCACACACAATAGTCCTTACAAGCATTTTTGGGTCTCTGAAACGTTTTTGTACAAAAAAAATATTCAATTACACTCCCTACACTCTCTGTCCATTCCTGTGCTCAGCTCTATATAGCACCCGAGGACACGTTCTGGCCAGCCAATCACTGTAATGCCAGTAGCCAACATGGTGCTCGAGCACATGCGGTACAGGTGTTCGGCCGAGCATGCTCGATCAACACTAGATATTACCCATTAGTCTGCCAGGCCAGCAGCTTATTCCACTTTTCCTATTGAGAAGACAGCTGACTGCTATCTACGGTCTAGGGTACAGCCACACAGTCAGGTTTCCTGATACAGTTTTGGAAGCTAACCAGGAGTGAATAAAAAAAATAAAAGGAGAAGTAGCATCTGTCCTTTATACTTTCACCTCTTTCATGATCCAAAAGTGCCTGAGGAAACCTGACCATATATGACCATCTTAAGACAATCAACACACAGATCAAAGGTTAATACCGAGCTAGCAGTGACAGACTTCACTTGACTCAGTTGTTTCAGGCTACTTTCACACTGGCGTTTTGGTTTCACAAGCGGTGTAAACGGATCAGTTTTGCCTTAATGCAGTTTGCCTCCTTTCCGCCTCCATTCTGCTCTGGAGGCGGACACCAAAAACGCTGCTTGCAGCATTTTAGTTTCCGCCTGACGATGCGGAGGCAAACGGGTCTCTCCTGGCACACAATCTAAGTCAATGCTGACGCATCAGTTTTCACTGACACAATAGAAAACGGATCCGCCCCCCATTGACTTTCAATGGTGTTCAAGACGGATCCGTTTTGGCAATGTTAAAGATAATGCAAACGGATACGTTCTGAACGGACGCATGCGGTTGTATTATCGGTGCAGATCCATCTGTGCAGATCCATGACGGATCCGCACCAAACGCGAGTGTGAAAGTAGCCTTAGAAGTCCACTTCAGTTTATTTAGTGTTCAGCAGTCATGCAATAACTTGGGTGAAGCCACAGCAGTAACAGTACCAGAAATAAACTCAAATCACCATCCTGGCACTTACTAAACAGTATATCTAGCTCAGCTAGGTACAAGTCACAAGGAGATCAGGCTTTCAGAGGAGACAGGTCTACCAGCCTCAAGGCTCTGACCCAGACTGACAGTCTGAGGCCTCAATTTATTTGCCAGCAATTATCTCAGTGACTACACCTAGAATACCTCAGGCTTGTATATACTTGTGCTGAAGTGAGGTGGAATGGTAGGTCCCTTTACCAATCCTACCATTGCCAAAAAAAATTCAGACCATAAATAAAGTCTGAATAAACTGGTTCCAGCAAACTATACTTACCATACACCCTGCCAGCCCGTCCCTTTCCCCGCCCACACCACATCCACAATTTTAGACCTGGCGTGAGTGGGGCGAAGTCGCAGATAGTGGTGCAACTAACTGGCGCCACCATCTGTGCCTAAAATACAACTAATTTAGGCATATTTCAGTATAGTAAATGACCCCCATTATCTCTCTATATAATATATATATATATATATACAGTTGCAAGAAAAAGTATGTGAACCCTTTGGAATGATATGGATTTC